>NC_056727.1:768800840-769095840 GCF_019279795.1 Protopterus annectens
TGTAAAATAACAGAAACTCAATATTCTTTGAAAATGCACTAAAGGCAGCTGATGTAGAATGTCTATATTATAACAGCGAAAAGACCAAATGTCGAAAGGCATAAAAGTTGAAATGCTGTACCTTGAAGTTGCTTTTGTGGGGGGGGCTGTACCCCCCACGCTAATTATATATACCAACTCCAAGATTGCAATACAGTGAGAAAAGGGCAAATTTTCCGATATTCACTGTACCGCAATCTCACAAAAAACACATCGATGAATGGCATTTTCGCATTTTAAGCCATTCAATCTTCAGCCATTTCATTGTTATGATAGGGACTCAGTGTAGAGGATTCAGGCTCTAGAGTCCTGTACTGAAGTTACAAGGTTTGAGACTGAATGAGTTAAACAACCTGCCATTCCTAACTGGCACATTTCATGCACAGGCACACACAAGTTCTCCACTAACCTACTATTTCAGAAATGATACATTCGTCAAGAATGGAATAGCAACAGCATCCATGCTTGTTTCTTAGACATTGCATGCTCCATTTCAATGCATAGTACTAACACTACTAAGGATACATTCTGCATATGTCCTTAAGGAGGAAATGTAAGAATGCGTTTTAAAGAAAAAAATATAAGCTTCTGTGGCAGACCCCAGCCAGTGGGATCCCTTCCTGGCTAGTGGACACCCCCCCCAAGCCAATGTCTTTGCTCTAAATACACATGTTCTTTTGGATTTACATTGAAGCATAACTGGAATGTTTCAAGGCAATTTAGAAACTCAGGGTTGTTGTACCCAGCTGATGTCCATAACCATTAAGGTGTCTGAAAAACATCCCATCTAACAACTAAATGAAAGAGTAAACAGGACACACAGCCAAACTAATCAGCAAAAAATTACAAAAAAATCCTAGCCAAGCTAGAGTTTTCACTGTGTGATTCCTTACAACTTCTTGTAAAAGAGGATAATGGGCATGGGCGGCTCGTGCTATTGGACTGCAGGACTGCAGCCAATAAAAGCTGTAAAAATGTAATAGAAATAAAACACAAATGAAAATAAAATAACAAAAGAAAATTAACAGAGTCCCTGACCATCATACATGCACACTCGCGGCATTTCCCACTGTCCGGACTGCTGGTGAACCAGTCTGGAGCATGCTCACAGAATCCAGACTGTCTCACCAGCAGTCCAGATTGGGAAGACAACATTGAATTTGCAAATTCCCCAGAAGTCTATGCAGTTACAACTGCATAGACAGGAAGGGGATCGGACTGCAATGTCCACAGGCTGGTGCTCTCACAAGAAGGAGCATCACAGCATGGAAGGGGAAGGACTTGCTTGCTGGAATGTACAGCTCATTGTCGCAGGCTTTCTATATGGATGGATTGTCATGGGCTTTTAACTGCTGCAAGGGACATATGGAGGAGCTCAAATGGATGATTTCAGTTAGCAGGTGTGTGTGGCCTGCTGGTGAACCAGTCTGGAGCATGCTTACAGAATCCAGACTGTCTCACCAGCAGTCCAGATTGGGAAGACAACATTGAATTTGCAAATTCCCCAGAAGTCTATGCAGTTACAACTGCATAGACAGGAAGGGGATCGGACTGCAACATCCGCAGGCTGGTGCTCTCGCAGGAAGGAGAAGGACTTGCTTGCTGGATTGTACAGCTCGTTGTCACAGGCTAACAGGTTGAGAGCTATAGTGAGAACTGAATTCACTGAATATGTTTGAGGGCTGTATTTCCCCATTATTGGCTTTGTTCAGGTGTTTTGTGCTAAGAGGTCGACAGCTATGGTGAGGACTGAATTCACTAAATGGTAGCCATTTAAGTTTCAATCTTCCTCTCTTTCATAAAACGGATGATTTGGCGCAGTGGTATGTTACTCTGACTGTTTTGCACAGGGTCTTGGATTCAATACTTGGCAATTAAATGTATGGTGGTAGCACAGCATTTTATTCTAGCAACTTTTCAACATTATATATGCAATGTTTAAAATGTGCCCCTGTTTTTTGGGCTTTTATCCCCCCCCAATAAATTTTGGCATTTTCCAGATTTCTTGTGCTGCAAAGTTTAGAGATACAGCTGAGTGTCAAGTAGATTTTACAAGAAGCTGAGAGCTGCAGGGGAACAAAAGTTTTGTGCTACTTATACTGAGTCTGTGTGCATTGTTAATAGCACAACAGGTAGTGTGCTTGGTTTGAAGGCAGTGGGTTCTACTCCCACAATCGATAGATGCATTGCTGATACTGTACTGTGTTGTAAAGGGGCAGGATACTGCAGTCCTTTTTGTCAAAGATAGCTAGTAACTATGAACCTATCAGTTTGCCATCCATTCCCTATTGCAATATTACTAGCTTATCATTTTTTAATGCAACATAGGCAATTTATTCCTCAAAGGCAACAGACACTCTTTTTGTAGATGAAACAATGAAATATAAAGTTGTTTGCTAGCAGCAACCTCTTCATTAGTTACAGATTTCTTCAATGTGGAATTATTTAGATGACTTTTACTTCTTCAGAGATTGTGCATATTTACTGATGATTGTGGACTTTAGAAGTTTGAGTAGACTTTTATGATGGAAATCTTCTGAACTGGGCAGTTTTGTCATTATTGGTGCATGCATTTTGTTTCATTGTTTACAGGAAAAAATTTCGGAATTGGGCAGTTTTGTCATTATTGGTGCATGCGTGTTGTTTCATTGTTTACTGGAAAAATGTTCAAAACAATAAATTTAAAATGCCCTCTAACAACTGTACTGTATTGTACAAGGAATATAATTTAGTTCAATCAGGAAGGTGTATCAAAGAGCACATGTATGTTTCATATGCAGGGGGCCTATGATTTGAAAACATCCCAAAGTTAATCTTTATCTGACACTGGCAGAATGTATTTTCTTTGAATGTGGGTTTCAATGCTGTTTCAATGAATGTGAGTTTCAAGGGCAGAGAAGTTTTCATTGTGAGACTGCATTGCTTTGTTTAGCTGATGTCTTAGTGTTTGTGGTGTAAAATGCAAAGTAAAACTTTCAAATGAAGTCCAAATCATCATAGAAGTAAATCAGTAAGCACATTAGTGTTTATGGTAAATGGGGTGAAATAGCCAAGTAATGGTTCATTGGAATGGCTGCAAGGGGGAGGCTCCATTCGACCATGATTTTGTGAGGGGGAAGGGCAGCAAACTCAGACAGCCCCGGCTGAACTAGGGTCTATATTAGAACATTGAAGTTTCACAACTTCGAATGTTCTAACATCGACCCCTATTCAGTGAATGCTGACAACATTGAACATGCAGAACAGCAAATTTTTCCTAGGCAAAAAATTTGCTGTTCTGAAACACATACAACACAAACACACCAAACAAAAAAGCAATCCACACACATACACCTATAATCTTATTGCTAACCCTACACTAAACTGTACAAACACCACTAACTATCCACTTACCTTAACCCAAACCTTAACCCTAAGGTCCGTTACTATCGCACACCCACCTCACCCGCGTCCTAACCCTAACTCACCTACCCCGCCCTAACCCACACAGCCACACAATCGCACACATACTTAACCCATGCCCTAACCCTAACTCACCTAACCCTCTCTAACCCTCATGTCCACACAATCACACACTTACCTGACCCGCGCCCTAACCCTAACTCACCTAACCTGCCCTAACCCACACATCCACACAATCGCACACATACCTTACCCGCGCCCTAACCCTAACTCACCTAATCTGCGCCCAATCACACACTTACCTGAACTCGACCTGTAACTTTCCACCACAGCGCTGAAAATAGCGAAAAGATAAAAACGGACAACCAAATTCTTTCCCTAGGAAAAAAGTCGGTTTTCTGTCATTTCGCTATTTTCAGTGTTTGCTGAATAGGGCTCAGTGTTAGAACATTCAAAGTTGTGAAACTTCGATGTTCTAATATAGACCCGCTGAACTATACCTCCCAACTGCCCAGATTTTCACAGAATGAATAGATTTTTGCTTCTTATTTTTGGTTTGTTCCTCATAAAATTTGTGGTTTTCTGGCAAATCATTTAGGAATTAAGTCACTAAATGATGACAGACTGAGTTTCAGACTTCATAACCTTCAGAAAAATGCATGCTAAAGTAAATTCTATTATTATATCAACTGTCTCAGTTTATATAAGAGCAATTGTTAGTACTGTTTATATGTTCCTCCAATATATTTGGCCTTGTTCAGATTTATTGCATTAACAGGTTGAGAGGTACATGCAAATAAATAGCTTTATAGAATTAGGCATAGCCAAACCTCATTAAAGACTGAAGTTAGAAAATAATGGCAGACATTTGAGTTTCTGATTTCATACCCTTCAGAAAATTCATACCATTGCAATACCTACTATTCTATTATCTTTCTAAGTTTATAAGAGCAATATTAAAAAAAGTGTCCTTATTTTTGAGCCTTTGTCCCACTTCTATGTATGGCTTTGTCCAGATTTCTTGCTCTGAGGTTGAGAGGTATGACAAATGTGTCAGGGCCATCACAGTCAGCCAGAGACATTTCAAATTGTGACATACTTGTTGCACCCCACTCCCCCATGTAGTGACTCTGGATCTGTCCAAGCAAGGCAAGGAGCAGTTATGCAGTGTAAATGTGCAGAGTATCCCCCCATCCAAGGTAGACACAAGTACTACAGTGGCTTTTCATCTGTCCTTGATTTTGCAGAATGGTCTGATTTCTGTCATAGTTTTGTACGGTTGATTTATGCTTATTATTCAGAAATTACCTGTTGCTCTGTGTTTAAGTAGCAATGCTTTAATGACCATCAGGTAAGCTTGTCTGAGATCGTAAGATGCAAGTAAGCTTTAATAAGCATACTGTTAAAGAATTGCCAACATTCTAAGCCTTTCTGTTGTTGCCATGCAGAGAATACTTACATAGCTAGATAATGTATAAGCCTTGGGTATTGAAATGCATATGACAGTATTTGTAATAAAGGACAGGATTACATTATTTTAAGAAGCTCATTACACTTGTTAGAGATTTCCAGTCATCTCTGCAGGCTTTACCTGTAAACTAAACAGAATGCCAATCTATCATGTGTGGTCCATATCCTGTGCAGTAATCCTTTAAGCAATGTATCTTGAACTTGTTTCTTGTTTGCTTTTCATTTTTTACTTACATGTTTTCCCCATGAAACAAGTAGATAGTTGTCAGGCAGCAGGTCTTTTTTGGATAAGAAACATTTTTACAAGTGGGGGTATCACAGAGATTGCTACTTTCAGCATGTTACTTGGTACTTTAATAAAGCTGAATATAAATTATAATTAGAACTGCAGTGCAAGGAGAAGTGGTTTGAGTTGAGTGCTGCTTGTTTTTCTTATACCTGATTTTGACTGGCATTCCAGTAATGTATTTAAAAAGTAATTTATTTTTTCATGTCTCACAACCTTTTTGTTTCCATCTAGATATTAAGTAAGCTGTCATGCAGCCAATGCATTGAAATATTTTTTTCTTCAACACTTTTGTTGTCTTGATTGGACTTTCATAATGACGGTTTGGCACCCAGGGCAGCGTATTTATTTAAAGTTAGTTTTTGTGGTTTTGAACATAGCTCCTCCCCTTCCTAGTTGACACCACCCCTTCCCATTGACCCCACCCATTCAGCTGTCTCCTGCAGCCCCCCTTTGATTTGAAGTCACCAGCCGCCACTATTAATGGGATATATGCAAATGACCCCTTAAGGACATCAAGTGTTTCAGATTTATGGCAGTTCCATGACTTTTTCTTTTTAAGTCCATTAATGGACAAATTCAGGCCAATGAAACCAAACTCCAACTAGCTGTGGACACGAATGTTTCAGTCTTCTTATGACAAATATGCACACACAAAATACACTCACAGCATTTACACATGCAAATGCACACATGCACACACACACACACACACACACACACACACACACACACACACACACACACACACACACACACACAGAAACACATACACACACACAGACACACACATAAGTACACAACAAATGCACGTGCGCGTGCACACACACACACACACACACACACACACACACCCAGACACACCCCCCCCACACACACACACACACACACACACACACACATATACACACATGCCCACACACATACAGCACATCTACACAGACAACCCCACACACACACACATCATGTACACACATACACACACACATAGCATATATTTACATACACACACGCAAAATAGTTCTCAACTTGTTTAATAAAGAAACGAGGACAAAGCCCAAAATAATGAGTTGACCATAAATTTTTACCTCTTACCTCCAGAATTAGGTACAAATTCAGAAATAACCAGTGACAATCAGGGACACTTTTTGAACTATTAGTACTATGAACCTGAGACATTGACAGAATGAGAATGTGAATTAACATGCATTTTCTGAAAAAAAATAAGTGTATAACTCTAATTATTGCCATTAAGTAAAATCTATTACCTTTCACCCTAAAATTGCCAGTTTTAGGAGGGATTAGGAGGGACAAAGCAATAATCTGAGCAAAAGTCAGGAGCAATTGAGAGGTATGGGGGGAACAAAAGTCCAAAATCAGGGACAACATTAAAATATTATTCTAATTCACATAAAAATTAATAGAGTAATAGGTTGTGTTTCAACATGCATTTTATGAATAGTAAAAAGTATGAAGCTATACATATCACATTACTGACCAGCTGTAGTCCTCAGTGGTTTACAAAAAAAATCAAAAATATTATGAGCGACAGAACAAAAATATAAGGCAAAAACAAGAGCCAGATAGAAATATGGCACACATGCATGTATACAGGCAGACAGGATACATAGTGAGACATTCTCAGAACATATTACACATTTTCATTAAGTTTGTAGGAGGAATAACAAGTGAAGCCACCCAGTACTATCCACACTAGCCACATCTACAGCCTCTTCTTGTTCTTCTATAAGTTCCATTCCATGGAAGCCCATTTCATGTAGTGCATAGCAGCACTGCCACTTTTATGTGAAAGAGTTTACTTTTCAATAAAAATATGTTTAAATGCCATCTATAAAACACTTTTTGAATAATTTCTGCCACCTGTACAGCTTCATCCAGGCAGTATCTGTGGTATATGATGAACATGAGAAAACAGAATTAATTTTGTTGTTACAGCTTAACTGCTTGATGGATGGTGTTTAAACATATTTTTTATTGAAAACTAAAAATGAAGTTTGTTATACTGACATCAATTGTTTCATTCACCTGTTCTAACTTGTTTTACTTTATGTGTTGAACATAATAAGACTCTTTTAAATACATTTTTTTAATTTAACTAGTTTACCTGAGAAGCAGTATACTAGGTGGCCAGCCCCCCCCCCCGAACCCCCGAAGATGTGGGCCCCAAGTGGCCGCCCACATCACCTCATCATGATCCTCCATTGGCTCTTATTTTATTACTATTGCTGAGCAGCTCAGTTTGTTCAATGAGCACACTTGGTACACATTGTGTAGATTTACATACAAACCTGGATCCCTGTGGTCAGCATTGTGCATGGGTGGTTAGCAGAAGGTTTTAAAAGTGAAAGAATTGTCATGCCATACTTAACCATTTGAAGATGGAGTCACTGTAAGGCATGTGTTCTCAACAGCATACTGGGCTGGTGGAGGACTGACATGTTTCAAACCTTAAAGTGTCATTGGAAGCATAATAATAAAGCAGCTATATGCAATTCCCATCAATACCCATCAGTGCAAGATGGATGGGGAATATTAGATCTGATATGGATGCCAATTCCCTGACATTTTTTACTGAGATTCATCATGGTGAGACCTCATGGCTGGAGAAGGAACGGGTAATGGTATGATAGGGTCTCCAAGATTTTTCATAGGCTCCTGCAGGAGGGCTATACTGGGTCACAGTATAAGGCTGTAACCTGTGCTACCAGCAACCCATGCACAGGGGAACAGTGCCGTCATAATTATAGTGACTTGAGGCATTGCAATCCTTGCCTTCTTTGCCTATAAGGGAGAAAAGTTATGGCATTGTCACCACCTCAGTATTGTAAGTATAAACTATTTTATCTACCCAAAGAAACTGCCACTGCATGCATCTACAATATTTACATTATCATTTTTTTATGTCTTTTGCACTGGAAGGGATCACAAATAACAGACATATGGGCAAGAGCGGACTAGAGCACCTAAGAGAGAGCTGGGGTGAGCATTAATGATGTCATAAAATATCACTCCTTTCAGAGTAACAGTAATAGCCATTACAAATGCATAACTTTAATATATCAGTACTACATATGTCAGTACTGGTATATCTCAAAGTATGACTGTATAGGATTAGAAGTGTGTGTTTCCGCATATTTCCTCCTATATAGGTGGATAAGTGGATTCTCATTCTATAAGTTCTTTTGTTGTGATATTGTGAGGATGTTTGTAGATTCAGTCACTCCACTACATAGGTCTTTTCTAATAGAAAACATATTCTCTATATCTATATCTATATCTATGTCTTTTGACGGTGGTTGATTTAGGCCCCCCTGAATATATTAAATTCAGACAAGCAGGTTGATGAAATTCTTGTTTAAGAAATCCTATTATAAATGCAGTTTGCATTATCAAGATAGTGGGTTAAGAATACAATTTTCATTCAGCTTGTATTTCTCCCACCCCACCCTCATTATCACTGTTCTTTCTCTTACATGCAAATTGTGTTATATGCAGCAGCAAAGAAACCTGCACAGATCTCATAGGTTTGGTCTGTTGCCTCCCCACAGGTGGGAGCAGCAGTGCCTACATGACCAGCAGCAGAAGCACCCAGCACATTTGGGTCCCAGCCTGACATAGTTGCCTCCACATCTCCTGCCCTACCTACAGCATCTGTGCCAGGTATCCCTACACTGGGGGCTAGTATAGTGGTACCCACTGGTAGAAGTGCAAATGGAGGTGTCACCTTTCTCACCCATCAAGAACTGGTAGAGCTTGTGGGGGAGATGAAAGTCATGAACTTGGATGCTCACATCAGCCACATGAAGAACATGTGCCAGAAACTTATTTAATCATGCTCCTGCCCAGCACTGAGTCCACCTTCTAGCCAGGACCCCATGTTGACAGTATCAAGGATGACAAGTAATCTCCAACTGGGTCAACGTTTGCAGAGACTACATCTGTGAACTTCTAATCTTATCCTCTATCCTGGTGTTCCCCTCCCTTTTGTGTCCATGTCCACTCCAGTTAGTATTCTAGTCATTCCCTCACCATTGTCTGTTCACTATTTGTCTGATGCCTCCTTCACCATTGTTTTGTCTGTCTTCTCTTGCTACTTAACCACCAACTCTTACCCTCTTTTTACTTCCCTGACTCCCTTTCCCAACTTTTCCTTGTCTTAAAAAAGGGCACCTGTCTCACAAAATAAAAAACAAAAACAAAAAAAAATAACGCCTTCTACCCATACCTGCCAACTTTCCAGATAATTGAAAAATACCCACATGATTAGCTCATATTGTGGGTATGTTCCTCATAAAATTTGTAGTTTTTAGGCAAATCAGTTGAGGACTGAAGCCATTAAGTAATGGCACACATTTGATTTTTGGACCCTTCCAAGAATGCATGTAATGCAAAACCTGTTATTTGTATCCAATATCTATATGTATAGGAGTAAAGCATATTGAATCTGTTCCTGATTTTTACCCTTTGTCCCAACATTAGTTATGGTTTTGTCCAGAAATATGGAACTAACGTTGTACAGTATGTTCTCACCACTCCTCCAGCCTTCTCATTCCTTATTGGTTCACTTTCTGTTCCACACTCTACTTGCTTCCCCTTTTCACCTTTGTCTTATACAGACATTTCCAATCTTTAGTCTAGTCAAAAATCTAGATCAACACATCATACACAAGCCCAGAAAAAAAAGCTTCCAAATCACTTATCCTTTTGTGGTTGTAAGGTACATGACAGGTCATGATGAGCCTTATCAATTTCCATGTGCAAACATCAAGTAGTGAGACTGCTTGTTGTCTCGTAGTAATGAAGTCTGACTGATATCATATGCCACGTAAGCTGGCATTGGCTACCAACAGTGTTGCAAAATGAGCTGAGCACCATTTAACATCAACTGGCAAACCTGAAATAGAGTAAAGTTTATATCTTCACTTAAAATGCTCTTATTGCTCAGTTTGTTCCTGAGTAACTTGATTAAAGTGTAGCTATAATTCTAAGTATTTTGGATTAAGCACTTGGGCTTCAGACCAGTTGTTTTACATTAGAAAGGTTTGTGGCATGCACTGTAGTGGCAGGGCAGGTAGCTTTCATCCTTCTAAGTTGGGAACTGCTGATTGAGAGCCCAGTGTCTGTTATTCTTAAAGTGTATTAGTTCTGGTTTAAGCACTTGGGCTTAAGGCCAGTTATTTTACATTAAGAAGGTTCGTGGTCTGCACTCTTGTGGGAGAAGAGGCTGGACTCTGCCCTTCTGAGCTGGGAATTTCTGGTTAAAGGTTTATAGTGCCTAAATATTTGAACTGTATCTTACTGAAATTGGTACACCTCATTTGCTGTAGCATAGACTAGATCCAGGCCTGCTGAATCTAGCTTTGTTTATATGCTTGTTGTTTGTTTGCTTGTTATTTCCCTTGAAAGCTAATTCCACCTAATACGTGGCTTCTCAGCGCTTCTGTGGATCACTAGTGATATCTGCATTGCTTACTGTACTTATTTCCTTGTTTCACTTGAAAGAAAGTTACTGTTTGTCATTTTTGCATTTAAGTTACCTGTAACACAATGCACTTAAGTTACTTGTCACTTGCTCGCTAAAGCAATTATATAAGTCAGCACTAAAAATTAAAAGCACTGCACCCTCACTCCCCATTGGCCCTTGTTTTCAATTATTAAGGAATTCGCAATATTATTCTAGCATGTCCAAAGGTCAGTTGTCAATCTCCTCTCCGGTCCAGCTGGTGAATCTGGGAATCTTGAGGCAATGTTACAACTGCCTCATGTACACAGACAACCCTCTCCTCCTCCCAACAAATTCCAACACGTGAGAGATGCAACCATATAGCCAAACTGGAGGCTAAGCTCTCTCAACTCAGTACTGGCATAACCAGTCAGGAGGAGAAGGAAGCCACACTCACTACAATTCCAGTCTCACATAGACCTACCACAACAGCAAACCAAACACATAATCACACAAAAACATACTCGGAGGCTCTAAATAAAGATCTGCCTAAGCAGCAGAGACCTCCAAAGCAGACACCCAAGCAACCACTACCCCAAAACAAAACATGTGCAACACATATCTCACAAAGCCAGTGTGCCAAACAGTCACAGCCCTTAAGACTAAACAACACACCTGATACAGTTGTAATAGGTGACTCTATCGTCAGGCACACTGACGTCCCGCTCACCAGGCTGAACAAGGAGAGGGTCAGGGTGAGCAGCCTGTTGGGCGCTAGGATCCGCCACATAACACAAGCACTCAGGTCACTCCAAGGCAAGTACAAATATGACTCAGTCATTGTCCAGGCTTTTGTGAATGACCTGAGACGTACCTCCCTGGACTACATGAAAAGAGACATAGAGGAGCTCTCTGAGCATGTAGCCCAGGCCGGTATGACCCTGACCTTGAGTAGCATCTTGCCCTCACCAAGAATGATGCCACAATATGACGACAAGATGATCAATTTCAACAATTGGCTTAAGTACTGGTGTCATTCAAAAGGGATCCAATGCCTGTCAGCTTGGGATGACATGTTCGACAAGCCACGATGCTTCGCTAGGGATGGCTTGCACCTGTCACCCCTGGGCTTTCGGATATTGGCAAAGGCTCTTGCTACCCTCATAGTGCCTTTTTTAGGCAAGGCTCAAAAGACAAACCCACCTCCATAGGTATCACAAGGGATAAGAAACTAAGAGTAATGCTACTCAACGCCAGAAGTCTAAACCTCAAGATGCACGCACTCAAAACTCTCCTTAGCATGGAGAACATCGATATCTGTGCAGTAACAGAAACCTAGTTCAGGGCTCCCGAGAGCACCCCAGCACTACCAGGTTATACCTCATACCATGCTTTTCGGCCCCAAAACTTGGACTGAACCACAAAAGGAGGGGGAGTATCGATATTCATCAAAGATACCCACACCTCCAGGTTGGTGGCAAAGCACGAAGCATCAGAGACTATCCATGTGCAACTAACAGTGGGTAAAACTGCCTTCCAGTTTATAGCCTGCTACAGACCACCCTCCCAAACCCAGGAACCCCACTTGGCCTTTCTGAGAATACTGGAAAATATGAAGGTCTCTCCAAACACCATTATATTGGGCAACTTCAACTACCCAAACATAGACTGGGAGCATTACTCTAGCTCCAACACCCTAGCCCAAAGGTTCCTAGAATTTATAAACTCAAATGCTATGGAACAACTTGTTACCACTCCCACAAGAGGGGAAAACATACTGGACCTGATCATCACCAACATGGGGACTCTATGCTCCAGACCAGAAGTGTATCCCTCACTGGTAAGATCAGACCATAAACTAATCTCACTGGATATTCACATCCCGACCCCACCCCCTACCCAAAAAACCACAGTGAAAAACTTCTCTAAAGCAAATTTCACACTCCTCAAAACCGAGGTGGAATCCTTCAAAGCCCCCGGGCCTGTGGAAAATATGGCCCAGACCACAGAATCCTTTATAAACGCATTCTATGAACACCTTCAGGAATGCATGGATCATGCAATCCCAAATAAAACCAAGACCCAATCCTCCAAAGGCAGACGTCCTGCCTGGTGGACCCCAGCCATAAACAAACTATACAATAGAAGGAGGAAGCTACTAAATGATAGAGCAAAATCCCAAAAAAGGGAAGGCATCACTGATCAGTATTAGCAAAAAACTACGGGCACTCATAAAATTGTCTAAGGCCAGCTTCGAGAGTAAAATTGCACAGGACACTAAGGATAATCACAAGGCTTTCTTTAGTTATGTTAGGAACCTGGGTGGGAATTCCCAGATATGCCTCAGAATTAGTCCAAAATGACAAAAAATACACTGAACCCACAGACATTGCCAACATCCTAGCTGACAGGTTCAGCGCAAACTGCCCCCCCCCCCCATCCCCACCAAAAGAGCAAATATCTATCCCAGCAGAGTGTTGCCCCCCTGACATCTCAGATGCTCAGGTAAGAGCCGCCTTCTCCAAAGCAAAAAACACAGCATCAATGGAACCAGACGGTGTCCCGGGCTGCGTCCTACATGAACTTCAAGAAGATCTAAACCCAAACATAAAACTACTGTTCAATCGCAGCCTTACTACAGGATATGTGCCCAAAGAGTGGCGTACAGCAACATTGGTCCCTCTCCATAAAGGTGGTGCCTCAACGGATCCTGGAAACTATCGCCCCATAAGCCTGACTAGCTTCGTCTGCAAAGCTATGGAAAGGATCATCATGGACCTCATAAATAAAGATATTGGGGACCTACAGACACTGGATCCTACCCAGTTCGGCTTTGTTAAGGGCAGATCCTGCCTCTTAAACCTGGTTGATTTCTTTGAAACAGTCACCAAGGCCATTGACGAGGGGAAGGTGGTCCACACAGCCTATCTGGACCTCGCAAAAGCCTTCGATACAATACCCTACTCGGGCATTATAGATAAGCTCACCAGCTTAAATATAAACCCCTATGTCACTAGATGGATTGCAAACTGGCTCAAGGACAGAACCCACATGGTTAGAATTGCTGGAGCCATGTCAGACTCCAAACCAGTTACAAGCGGTATCCCACAAGGCTCAGTCCTGGGACCTCTCTTGTTCGGTATATATTTCTCGGAGGTACAGGCCAACACGGAAGGACTGTGGCTGACCAAGTTTGCAGATGACTACAAACTGGGCGCCATAATCGACTCTCCAGCCGACACAAGCATCCTCCAAAAGGGCCTCATAGAAACAGACAACTGCTGCCAGAGCCATGGCCTCAAGCTAAATGCCAAAAAGTGTATAGTCATCCCCTTTGGCAAAAACAAAGTGCCCACAAATTACCACATAGGGGGTAATCCATTAAGTACAGAAGAAGTTATTAGGGACCTGGGGACCCACGTTGATAGCAATCTCTCATTTGACAACCACGTGGCCAAAGTGGTTAGAAAAACATTTTATATAGCCCACCTAATCATGAAGGGATTCACATCTAGATCAGGGGAGGTCATCGTGCCTCTTTACTCATCCCTCATTTGGCCCATAATTGAGTACAATGCCCCTTTTGGGATGTACCTTACCAGACACCTGCAGCAACTGGAAAGACCCCAAAAGTACCTCACCAAGAGGATCAAAGGGCTCAAACAGATGCCATATGCTGCCCGGTTAAAGAAACTCCAGCTCTACTCAGTGGCATACCACCTGCTCAGAGGAAATCTGTGCCTGACGTATAAAGCCATGTCCAACCCGGAATTAATGGACATGCTGCACCTCAGAAAATCCAAATCCCATCGAGCTATGCACTCGAGAGACTTGAACCTTAGCACTGAAATAAATAGGACATGCTGGAGGGACAGATTCATAACCCAGAGGCTCCCTTCACTCTGGAATAAAATCCCAGTCCAGGTTAGGCAGAGTCCCTCATTGACTCTCTTCAAGAGAAATCTTGATGAGTGGATGGGAGATCGTAGGTTTACCCCGGGTATCACTTCTGTGTCACTGTTAGACAGAGGCACAGTATACTAACCTCGAAAAAGGGCATAGCAAAATAAATTTAAAATGGGTGGCGAAAGCCAAACACATTCTGGCTAGGCTTATAAATGCCCTAGGGCAGATAGCCTAGTATGAACCTATGAACCTATGAACCTATGAATTTGTTGATCTTCTGGGAAGAGAGTTCTAATTCCCTCAGGGTTGCATGCATGTTTTTCTCTTTTTGGATGCCAATCTGTAAATGTGACTTATTCCCTTGAAATGTGTTTTCCTGACAGCCCTGGTTTAATTTCTCTACCTTGATGGGAGTGGGCTCCATTCCTATGTCAGAGCATAATTAAAAGTTTGTAAAATCAGTTTGCTTCAGTCTTTGACATTTAGCATGACTGATCTTCTCAGCACTCGCAATGTACTCAGAATTGTCTCTTTTCGCAGTTCATAGGGGTTACTTTTATTGGTAGCATATTTTGAACGGGTAAAAGACTTTTTTTAAGTCCAGTTGCTCCTACAACTGGAACTGTCTATGTATCCTTATTCTGCATTGCTCTAGTTTCTGCTTGCAAGTCCTGATATTTTACAAATTTTTGTCTTTCAGTTTGTGAGACACTGTAATTATTCTCTTGAACTACAATATCCTGTCTGTTCACTTCTACCTTTTTAGCAACTGGTATGGGGTGGTCCCAGGTAATCATTACTTTATCATTTTCAAAAAACCTTTGCAATTCATGTTTCCAATGTCTATGAGATGCCTCTGTGTTACCTTTCTTAACTTTATCTCTGTCTTCATAGGCGTTACTTCACTGCAGTCCATATCTTCTATATCAGTCACTGCAGTCCATATCTTCTATATCAGTCTCTTGCTTGTTCTTTTACTTCTTTGATCCACTCAGTATCCTTATTGCATTCAGCTGGGTCCTCCTAGCTATTTCTCCAGAATGCATTCATTTCTTCTAGTCTTTGTGGTATCTCAGTTGTTGCTCTTTTCTTTCCTGACTCTATGTAAAATTTCTTTGGTCATCCCTAAACTCTTTATTTTGTATCCTTTCTTTATATTTCTCAGTGTATCTCCTAAGATTTTCAGCCTACACAGAGGTTTTTAATTTACTGTTAGAGGTGGTATAACTCAAATCCTAGTCTGTTCTGATGCTGTAGTTTTGTTTTAGCTCATCCACTTTTCTAATAATGTTTTTAGATTGATTTCTTTTTTTGTATTCTTCCAATATTGATACTTCTTTTCTTAACAGTTACACAAGTGTTTCTAGTTGGTACTTCCATGGT
This sequence comes from Protopterus annectens, assembly GCF_019279795.1. Taxonomy (NCBI): domain Eukaryota; kingdom Metazoa; phylum Chordata; order Ceratodontiformes; family Protopteridae; genus Protopterus; species Protopterus annectens. The sequence goes on from NC_056727.1 coordinate 768,816,791, forward strand.
GCTGATCTATTTGCCCCTTTATTTCTTTTACTAATTTATGCTTTATTGATAATACCTTGTCTGTTATTAGTTCTGCTGCACACTAATGTATTCTGTTAATTTCTATTATATCATGTGGATCTCTTTTTATAATTCCATCTACTTTATTAATTTGGCTTGATATGTTTTTGACAATCCGGGTCTTATTCAGTTTTGGCAGCCTGTGTCGCTCATGCGTATTATTATCTTTATCAATTTCTGTCAAATCCAGCAGGTCTTCTCTTAAATTATTTTCTTCCCAAATCTGAGTTTTCTCTGTGGTTTGTGTTTCCTGCCTCTGTGTGGAAATATCTTGTTTTTGAGATGATTGTGACATTTTGTTTTGTGAAACGTCTTTACAGCTTTCAACATTTCATTGAATTAACAAGCATTTGTTTCCACATTTGCACTGCTCTGCTTCCTCTGCAATTTCTTCAAGATATATCTGTTTAAATAAACCAACATTCTGAATTGGTCTTTGTGTCCCATTGAAATCCTTCACTATGTAACTGATTTATCAGTTCATTTTCAGTTTCAGTATCTTACATTGCTAAGTCACTGTTTGGAAAATGTAACTAGAGAAAGGGATGGATTCATTTCCCATGAAGCATATCTTTTTTTTTTTTCTTTATATTATTCTACAGATCTGACCCATTCTCCTGAAGTCTATTCTCCTGAAGGCCTCCATATTAGGGCTTTTGTGGCTCCCTTTTCTCCCTCACTGATTTAGACTGTATCACAAACCAAGGCATGGGTTTAACTCCTTTGAAGTTTGTCTTTCTTTTCCTGTTATCAGGTTTGCAAATGTCCAACATTTCCTTGAAATGTCCTTCCCTGACCAACTCACCATGACTCCTGGCCTGGCTTACCTTGTTAAGGAACTGACAGTATAATGTAAGTGGCCAAAGTTGCTAGATTAAATCCCCTCAGGGTTGAATGTTTTCAATTTTACCATGGCAGTCACATTATAGTACAGGTACACTGATCACAAGTTGATGTTGTCAGAACTGGTATAGAATACATCATGTTACTTTAGTGTATCCTACCTCCCATGTCTGAGTTTCACATAATTTTGCATTCCAGTATTGTGATACCCCCTTCTCCATTGTGGTTTGTATCCCTACTTTGGTCACCAGCTCCCTCTGTAATTATCTGTCCATTTATGTAGTCTCTGTCTCTTTACAAACACCTCTACACTCCACCTTAAGCTATCTTTCACATTTTCCCTTTCACAGAACATCTGTGCAGATATACTGCTTAAAGTTACAACACTGGATTGGCAGTGTAGTTTTGCCATCTGTGGAGGCAGGACTTGAAACGGCTACCATAGATGCTTAGGACCATTTGATGTTTACCACAGCTGCTCATACTTTAACCTGGTCACATGTTCTGGTCATAGGTCTGTACTGTGACCATGATGTGGGTCTGTAGTGTGATCGTGATGTGACACTCCATGTCATACACATTGGCCTGGTCGCATGCATGCGTAATAAACATCTATGCTCATTGTGTATGAAGTGAAAACAGTGTTGGCCTGGTTGTGGTTGTGGATACGGAATTTCTCAGTCCCAGTGATTGTGTCTTTGAAATGGGTTAAGAAACCAGAAACCCAAGCAAAATCCCACACAGATGCAGTGGTTATGGCAAAATCCACAAAAGGACACCCTAACCAAGAATCAAAGCAGAGAGCAAAGCACTGAGAAGTAGCAATGCCAGTTACTACACCAGTTTGGTCGTACACAGAAGGCATTAACTGGTATGTATCTGCAGCCCAATGAAACATTTAGACATTCCAGATTCGTAAAGAATAACTTGAAAGGAGAATTCTGCAAGTTTTTGATCTGAAAAGGCAAAACATAAAATAATTATGTCATTATAGCTGAAGTAAAGCAAAGATAAATGAGAAGCTTCATCCCATGTTCTGTTTTTTATGAAAAAAGTTTGCAATGTTTATATTAATTTGTATTCTACTTTATCATTTTGAAAATGAATTGCACTCGAGTTATTTTTTTTAATTCTATTTAACTTTTTGGCTTTATTTTGTATAAATAATATGCATTTTATTTGTAAAATGTATATATTTTGTTTTATAACTTCCCATGTCTTAAAAATTTTGTAACGTTATAAGTGATTTGTTCTATAAATGTGAATCATAGAACAATTCAGTGTCTTCTATAAACAAATTATTTGTTATAGAATTTAATGTAATTTTATGTGAGACAGTGACATAAATTAGATGACAATGCGTAGCAACTGCAATTAGATTCTTTCAGGTGGAATACATGACTGCCTAGCAAAGTGTTCTGAAGTTGAAAATGCAAATTATAGCCTAGCAAAACCAATAGAAAGTTCATATGCTCAGTAAAAGAGAGGTATTAAGACACTTTTTTGGAATTCAGAAAGATGGTGTCTGCAATCTTGCCAAAATGGCTGCTTTTTACACTTCAGCTGCAGTGTGTTTCTGAGCTTATTAATGTATACCATAGTGAAAAAGCTGTGTGAAAAACAGCTGCTAATTAAGAAGCCTGCAACCTGGTAGATCAGGGTCTGAGGTGAGAGTATATATATTCCCCAGTAAGCAATGCACTATCAAGATCTTGGGAACCTGGCATGCATATGCATGTCAATTTGCACAGAAGAAGAAAGACAAGAAAAGTAGATGTCAGCCTTAAATGTGTCATCCCTCTTGTTTTATCTATTTTTTGACCAAGTTAAAGGCGAGGGGGAGTATAGGACAGTATGGAAAGGTGGAAAGCAAGCAGAAGCGCATAAGGGAAACTGCTCTGGAATCAATAGCATGGAAGATGGAAAGGTAACATAGTACTGGAATGGTAGGGTAATATATTTGGGGGGGGGGGGCAGGTTCACATTTTCTATATACCAAGAGGGTAAGGTGGGAAAAGAAGTAAGGAAAGTTAAAAATGCTAAGAGGTTTAGGGTAGGTAGTAGGGGCAAGTGCACAAACACAGAAGACAGACAAGACTGACCTGGAAGGTGCTGATACACTAAGGGAGGAGGAACTCAGTGAATTAGGAGACATTAGACAAACAGATGGAAGACAATGAGATGTGGAGGACTGGATAGTAAACAATGGATGGAATAGATGCAAAAGGGAGGGAAAGGGGGTAGTGTGGGAATGATTTCTAGAACCGCCTTGCCCGTGTGTGACTCAGTGGGAGTCTAGACACAGCCTTGTGCAGCCTCACCACTTAGGTTCACAATTATATACTAGGCTACTGATCTACTTTAAGAAATCTAACCTTATATTCCCACTGTCATTTTTGGTCCTTGTGTTTTGTGTATGAGTAACACAGAGGAAGCAGAACAAGGACATTCTGGGACATTTACTTTTTGGCTCTATCCATGAGGGACATGGGTGCTAAACCAGAGGTGAATTTATGGTTTCCAATCCATTCATCCAAATTACATTTAAATAGAGTAAGAGAGGTACTTTGGTTTATGTGGAGTGGAAAATCTCTGTGAAACATACCTAGTCCTCCAACACATCCTATTTATGTTGCAAAACAGATTGAGATCCCTTGAGGGGGTGTTCATGCTACCACTAAACTTGCAAACATGTGATAGGTCAGAAAGGATAGGGTCTGTTAAAGCTCTGTGTGAAAAACAGAGATCATCTCTTAGAAGCCTGTATGTTACTGAGAAGAAGGGCAAGACTTTCAGATAGTCTGTCTAGTTTTTATGATTCAGACCTTTATTGTTTTTTTTTTTTTAATGAAAAGCACTTTGGTCTTTTCAATTGTGACAAGTGTTTGCACATGCACATACTGAAAGGGACAGTGTACTCAATGATCAGCCTAATGAAAGCCAGGTATAGTGGAATGATTACATCCTTTGATCTGGATGCCATACCTTTAGATATAAGCCGAGATGATAAAGAACTTCCTTACAGCAGCGAATAGCAGGTGATCAAGGGGCAGTTCATTGCTTATATAGATTCCTAGATCACTCACCACAGGATCACCTTTCAGGGGTAATGTTGTTAATGTGATAGTTACAAGGGAAGTCATGCTTGCAGAAGGATACTATTATTTATTTCTTGGCATTCATTTTTTGTCCATGGTTTTAATACCAGCTATTAGTTTGGGAAAGGCCTTCTTAGATAATCTTAGTGCCGTCTGGAAGTTAATGATGGCACCAAGTAAACAGTCATCTACAGACATTATAGAAGTTATCCTGTACTTTTAATGCATACACATATGCATGTATACAGCTATTGCTGATCACATACATTCCAATAGGCCAGTGGACTCTTTTCATGGGGAAGACTCTGTTTAATTTCTCAGAGTCTTTTGGGTTTCTAGTACTATGGCAGGAATGGACCTATTCCTAATGACTAAAGTTCGGGAAGTTAGTATTGTTTTAATCTTTGATGTTTGCCAAAAGTGCTCTTCGTAGCACCTGCAATGTGCTGAGAAGTGAGTCCTTCTGTAATTCATATGGAGTTACATGTATTAATGGCATATCTAAATATGACTGCAAAGTCTTTTTTATGAGACCCATTGCTCCTACTAATATTGAAACTGTCTGGTTATCCTTCTTCCACAATGTCCTCATTTCTGCCTGTAAATCCTGGTATTTTATGACTTTATGCCTCTCTGTACATAAGTTCATAGGTGTGTACTAGGCTAATGGCCCTGGAACCTTTACAAGCCTAGCCCATAGGATTATCCTGGCATCATGACACCCGACATTAGTTCCCAGTGCCTCTGTTGAGTAGAGCCACTGGAGTGATCCCCGGGGTCAGTTTTCGATTTCCCATCCACTCATCAAGATTTCTTTTGAAGAAGACCAGTGAGGTGCTCTGTCTGACATGTATGGGAAGTCTATTCTATAGCATGGGCAGTCTTTGGGTTATGAACCTGTCCCTCCAACATGTTCTGTTGATTGTGGTAATGAGGTTGAGGTCTTTGGAATGTGTGGTGTGGAGGGATTGGGATTTCTTTAGATGTAGCATATCTAACAAAGCTGGTCAGACATGGATCTGTAAGTCAAGCAGATATCACCTCTAAGTAGGCGATATGAGACAGAGAATAATTGGAACTTTTTGAGTCTGTCCATATAGGACAACTGTTTAAGGCCTAGGATCATCTTTGTGAGGTACTTTTGCAACCTTTCCAGTTGTTGCAGGTGTCTAGTGAGGTGCATGTCAAATTGGGCATTGTACTCAATTATTGGCCTAATGAGGGAAGAGTAGAGGGAGACAATGACTACTTTCTTCCTGGATGCGAACCCTTAGTAATGGGATGTGCCACATAGAAGTACTTTCTGACCACAGTGGCAATGTGGTGATCAAAAAAGAGGTTGCTGTCAACCTGTGTTCCCAGATCTCTTATAACGCCTTCTGTGTTCAGTGGACTACCATCAATGTGGTAATTCATGGGAACAGAGTTTTTCCCAAAGGGGATAATGACACATGTTTTAGCATTGAGCTTAAGGCCATGGTTCTGACACTAGTTGTTGGTCTCAGTAAGGCCTTTCTATAGGATGTCAACATCACTTGGGGAGTTAATAATAGCTCCCAACTTGCAACTGTTGATGAATTTTGTCAGCCAGAGTCCCTTTGTATTGGCCTGGACTTCAGAGAAATAGATACCAAACAGGAGAGGACCCAGGACCAAACCCTGTGGGACTCCACTCATGACTGGTTGGCAGTCTGGCTTGGAGTCAGCTACTTATACACTGTGGGTTCGATCTGAGAGACAGTTTGCAACCCACCTAGTGATATAGGGGTTGATGCCAGCTTAGTGAGGTTTTCTATGATTCCTGAGTGGGGAATGGTATCAAAGGCCTTGGTCAGATCAAGGTAGGCTGTATGAACCACCTTGCCTTCATCCACAGCTGTGGTGACTGACTCAAAGAAGTCAACCAAGTTGAGCAGGCATGATCTACTCTTCACAAAACCAAACTGTGTGGGATCCAGAGTTTGGAGATTCCCTATATCCTTGTTTATTAGGTCCATGATGATGTGTTCCATAGCTGTGCATATCAGACTCATCAGGCTAATGGGTCGATATGGTCTGTAGTCGCTCCTCCTTTGTCCATAAGACACTGTAATCACTGAGTGCAACAATTTCAATGATCAATGCTACTTTTGTCTTATTGTCTTCATTTCATGGGCTACTGCATCTGGTTTACGCACATCTGTTTTCTGAACTGTTGGTAATGGGTGATTTTATGTGATATAAACTTCATCATGTTCTGTAATGCTTTCTATCTCATGTTTCCAATGATTCTCAGCTACTCCATTATTGTAATGCTGCTCCATTATTGTAATATTTGTACAATCTCCAGTGCAGCAGTCTTGCCACATTATTATGCCTTTCAGTATACAGGTCCTCTGCCATTACTGCATCATACCCAGCAACAAGATGTGGACTGTTTTAAGTTCTGTTATTCAGAAGCTGCATTTGTCTGTTTTTCCTACATGTTCTATGGACCTTGTAAACCAATGTGTACTTAGTCCACTGTCCTGGGCTGACAATATTAACCTTTCATCTTTTGGTTTAAATTGACCTCTCCTTAACCATTCCTGTGTCAGCTCCTGATCATGGTGTGACCTGTATCGAATGTCTACTGACTATGTGAAATTTCCCAGGGCAGTGGTGCAGTTACTGTACTCAGTACAATGAATGTTGTAGAGTCATGTACATGCTTTGGAGCTGGCCACCAAATCAGGAAGATGGGACATTGATTGCAAATCGCATCCGAAGGACAGCCCACTCAGATTTGTGCCCTCATCTGAATTGTATTTTCTCTAATGAAAAATACATCAAAGCACTTGGGCTGGAAATAGAACCCGCATCATTCTAATCTTGCAAGATAAACAGCAGATGTGTTACTTGTTGAGGCATTCTGACAACACTATAACAACCAAACTTCCCACAAAGAATAAGCAAATATACAGAGCACTGCAGTTGGCTAACTGACTTAACAGCTGAAAGGCTATGCACATTGAACAAAAGATGATAACATATCCATTATAGTTAAGCTGTTTAAGAAGTCTGTATTATTTTTATGGGTGATAGTTTCCAATTGTTTTATGGATGAAGGGATAAATATATATTTAACTGCACAGCAGAAAAGAGGTGTACTCACTCGGGTACCAGGAAAGGCAGGGCAATTTCCTCTGCTACTGGTGGGCATTCTCTGCTATGTTCTCCTGGGCTGTGGAAAAAATAGAAATACATAAAAGCTGTTCACTTTAGACTGGTAGAATAGGATCAAAGAAAAAATGCTTACATATCAGGAGATTTCACTCTGACCTCTTCTTATTACTGGTGAAGAAGGTCTGAATGGCACCTCCTTAGGTCACCGCAGTGGTGCTTTCACTGCTTGATATTTTGGGGAATGCCAGTGACATCTTTAACTGTCCTAGTGAGACAGTGAAGTCATTCATCTAATACTGTGCACCCTGATAAGAGTCCCCCAGCAAACAGTCCTGGTAGTCCCTATAAAGCAGGAGGAAAAAGATCTTGCTGTCTTGTGAGCACCACTGGGGCACTGTGCAACCACTAGTGCCATTTGAAGCCATAGCCATACACTAGGTATCATAACAGAGAATTATGGGTGATATTGTTTCCAATTTTGAAAACTGCTATATAATGTAGAGCAATTTAGTAGTGTGGCCACTGTCATGGTTCAGCACGGACCATGCCAATTTTAAAGATGTTCAAAAATGGACTAGAATGTGTGAAATAATGCAATTGCAGTTCATCTCTGCAGCATGCACTTATGTTAGTATACAGGCAGTGCTATTTAGTGACTCCATTCCTAATAGGTTTAGTCAGAGAAGTATAGGAAGCCTCTTTTGACATGAACACGCCCATGCATGTGCAATGCACCACAGAGGTGCTCAGCTATGTGCATGATGCTGTGCAGGTTTATACACATGACTCTGCCTGTGTCATGGGCACAATGAGTAGCATGAGCAATTCAAAGACATTCATAAGCTGAGCCTTCATTTGCATAATCATCATGTTCAGAGGGCCAGACCGTGCAAAATAAACCTTGGCAGCTGCAGACTGGTTCACTGTGCTATGAAAGAAATAATAGAAATCTGCTGATGAAAGGAAATTCACCAGTGGAAGCCAGTTCACCTGAGGAAAGCAGAAATATTACTTGCTGGGGTTATGTGCAACATTTTCCTTACACTTACATGTTTGCAGTTGTGAGCTGCTTCTTTGTAGAAATAACTGATGTAGGGAAATGTGCAGTGATTGCAAGTATATTAACAAGGTTAAAGTACTCAGTGAGGTACAGATGGATTATACACAGCTACTGTTAAGGTTAATGGGAGGCACACCCTAAAGCAATTGTGAAATGCAGCACATAAAGGTGTCAGGTCAGCAGTGCCTTGTAATATGTTGTGATTCACATACCTGTTCATAGCATTATCTTGAGACACACATAGCTGAACAGTAACTTGTTACCACTACAGTTAAACCCTACATCTGATTGTGATTGTGGATGGCTGTATCTCTAGAATGGTACAACAATGGGTATTGCATAGGTGTATAATACAGCAGGTTGAATGTTGCAAAAGCTATACTCCACTGAAATGTAATGTTGGGAAAGAGGTTGCAGGTAGAAGTGTGGTTAACTCCATCAGTTAGGTGAGTGTGTGTGTGTGTGTGTGTGTGTGTATGGGGTGTGTGTGTGTGTGTGTGTGTGTGTGTGTGTGTGTGTGTGTGTGTGTGTGTGTGTGTGTGTGTGTGTGTGTGTGTGTGTGTGTGTGTGTGTGTGTGTGTGTGTGTGTGTGTGTGTGTGTGTGTGGGTGTGTCTCTGTGCATGTGTGTGTTTGTGCATGGCTGTGTGTCTGTGTGCATGTGTGTGTCTGTGTGTCTGTGTGTGTGTGTGTGTGTGTGTGTGTGTGTGTGTGTGTGTGTGTGTGTGTGTGTGTGTGTGTGTTTGGGGGTGTCATTGATGGTTTTTCTGTGCTTGATAGAAAGGGAAGGTTATACAGCTTACTCCTATATCTACATATTAGCATTCCTAAGTGAGTGTACAATATGGGTGCTACACTGTAAATAGTCACTTCTGACAAGCAATCCCTACTGACATACTTGCATGGTGTATTCTTTCTCCATACAGCAATATGCCTGGTAATGGAAAAGCAAGGAAGAGCACGTTGTCCCATGTGGAGAACTGTGCATTGCTGCAAGTCATCTTTCTCTATGGCTGATGGCTGCTCAAGCAATACAGTGCTGACCAGCCCTATTGTGACTGGGCTTTGTACGATATTCAAGCCAATGGTAGTTCTACCAGTGGCCAATACCATACCTAGAACTAGGTCAGATGTAGGACCACTAACTTGATACATGACACAGAAAAATGTGATATACACTCTGCACAGGAAGGTAGGGCAAGAGGAGGAAGTCCAGTGGTCAAAACACCATTGCTAGAGATAGATGAGTTTCTGGCCTCTCCATATGGGGGGGGGGGGTTGGAGTCATCATCATCTCATGGTGGAAAGCCAGACCTTAGTGCTGATCTGCAGCATGTCCCTAGAGCATCAGTGGAGATGAACCAGGTGTGTAATTTACTCCCTCTTTTATGAAATGCATGATTAGGTTTGAGCCCTTTAATACTGAACATGACACTGACATATTATTTGCTTCCTGTGCATTGGGGACATCAGGGATACAAGATATAAGTGCACCTACATAAGTTAAACTTATATTACCCAATATTGCTGCTACTTCCCATGCCTATTGATTCTGCAATTTGTGTGACATAGAGGTGTTTTCAGTGTGTCTTCTGCTTTGGTGAATTTACCTGTGATGCTCTATGCAGCCACACCACAGTGGAACTTCCACTACCTAATGTTGGGGATAGACCCAACAATGACAATGATGGCAATAAATAGCTGGCAAAGTCAGGAAGCAACAGAGAATGTGCAGACAGGATCCCCTAACCAGACAATGGACTCAGCTTTTGTCTCTGTGGACACCACCCAAGACACACACACACACACACACACACACACACACACACACACACACACACACACACACACACACATACATGTCAGGTTGATGTAGACACACTTAAGGACATGTGTCACCCACTGTGGCATCTATCTATCTATCTATCTATCTATCTATCTATCTATCTATCTATCTATCTATCTGTCTGTCTGTCTGTCTGTCTGTCTGTCGATCTATCTATCTATCTATCTATCTATCTATCTATCTATCTATCTATCTATCTATCTATCTATCTATCTATCTCTGCCACAAGCTCAGTAGGAATAGGGGTGATCATATGGGCATGCATACTAGTGCAAATAGATGGCATAGGAACTCCACCCCAGAACTAGCTTTGTCCATGGGTGCAATCCAGTGTATATGCAGGGCCATTGGGTAGGCATAGGCTAGCAACATTTCAGCCTTTACATAGATGATACAGGTACTCTGGGGTGTGATTGCATGTCCCATATCTGTGACATTTTTAACCAAATCGATTACCTGGTGGCACAAAGCAAGTCTTTCCATGCTTGCATGCTGCATGCAAGACATGTTTCATGGAGCCAATTTGCCTCTGCCTCTGCAGAAGGTGGCTAAAATGGACATGCAAGGTCAAGTTTATGGTCAACGTATTTTCCCAGCTCTATCCTGCAGCGTTTTCTTGTTGGATTAACAGAAGTTTATGGTCATGCAGTGACAACACTTCCACAGTGACATCAGGTGTGAAGGTGCATACAGGCAGAAGATGGCATCCCCATGGTCATGATACTCATGCCATTGAAACTTCTGATAATACACATTGCTCACAGTCATGCATTACTAGAAGTGAGACTCTTTTTAGAGTAAGCTCTCATGTATTGGATCATGTGTAGAATGCCCAATCATCTTCAATACATGCCTGGACCTGTTCATTAGGTTGAGCTGCAGAATAGCAACTACTGCTGAGGCTAGATCCCAGTATAGTCCCCCTCCCCCAACACACACACATCATTACAGCCCCCAGTGCCTCACACCCACAAATGAACAGTGACAGTGACCCCTTCCAAACCATTCTACTGTAATCCCTTCCATATGTACCTTAGAAACACATATTGTGTACTCCAAAGTATTAATTTTGCATAGCACTCACACATGTCCCTGTGGAAGTCTTTGTACCTACATACATAGTCCCTTCTTCACCTGTTCAAATGATGATAACTGTGCCCTGCCCTTTGTATGTTGTTACTTGAGTAGCCTTCATCCATATCTCTCAACATCTTAGCACAAGAAATTTGGAGAAAGCAAAAAATAAGAAGGGGACAAAGGTTCAATAACAAGGGGACAAAGGCCCAAAAATAGGGACAAATTTTAAATATTGCTCTTATAAATTTGTAAAGTTGCTAGAATAAAAGGTGGTGTGTTAACACCCATTTCTGAAGTATATGAACTCAGATATAAGTCATTATTTATTGACTTCAGTCTTAAATAATTTGCCTGAAAACCACAAATTTTATGAGGAGCAGACTAAAAATTTAATTCAACAATCTGGACATTCTGTAAAAGTCTGGACAGTTCAGAGGTATGCCTACATCTGATGTATAGTGTGACCAGTCATTGCTTGGTAAGCACAGTTTGGCACTGGAATTGCATGCATCATTTTTGTTGTAGTGTATATGCTTATCTATGGCCTGAAACTATGTGCAAGCCACTGCCCCTTTGCCAGTGCCTGGCATACTACTCCTGCCTCTGCTGAGCATGTTCTTCCCCTGCTGCTGGCTACCCTCTGACTCTTCATCTGCCTCACCCTCTGCTGCTTGGTGTGCTGGTGATTCTCAGCTTGCAACTAGCCTTCCTGCTGTAACTGCTTCCTAATTATTATGTTGTGCAACACTACACATACTGCTGATATTTTAGCATATCTTCCCGGGTCATACTTCAGTATACCACTAGATACATCCAGGCAGCAAATAAACTGTGCCTTCAGCAACCCAAACACATAGTCCATAATGACCAGGGTTTGTAATAGTGCATTAAAGAATCTATGGTCAGTCGCAGTCTATATCTTTTGGATGGGTGTCATGAAACAAGGTTACAGAGTATATTCATCCATTGCTGAACTAACTAAAATCTCCTGCCACTATTCAATCTTCCTCAAACTGTTCTTACCCACCCTCTTTCAAACTAAAACCAGTATCTACTGACCAAATAAAGAAACTCCTTCATAAACTAAAGCCCTGCTCCAATGCCCCCAATAACATCCCATCTGCCTTCCTAAAAATTGCTTCTGACTCTATTGCTCTTCCCATCAGCATCCTAATCAATAGGTCTTTACTTGAATCCTACGTACCCAAACTATGGCATACCGCTTTCATCCTACCTCTCCACAAAGGTGGCAAAAATTGTACAGTCACAAATTTCCGCCCTATTGCCATTCTCTCCCCTATATCCAAAATCCTAGAAAAATGTCTCCATTTACAACTTCAGCCTTTCCTCACCCAACACCAACTTCTCTCTCCTACCCAACACGGCTTCCGCCCAGGACACAGTACTAACACTGCCCTTCTCTCCTTTTTGCACTCAGTCAACTCTGCTCGTGATTCTGGTAATATAGTATCTACTGTCCTTCTAAATTTATCAAAAGCTTTCGATACCATCTCTCACACGCACCTCCTAAGTCACCTATCAAATCTCAACCTTGGCTCAGAATACCTTTCATGGTTTTCCAGCTACCTTTCTAACAGATCCCAAGAGGTAAAATGGGGCCAAGCAACTTCTACTTTTCTTCCTACCCCTACTGGAGTACCTCAAGGTTCCATACTCGGCCCACTACTATTCAATATCTTCATAAATGACTTCCATAAGGCCATCCCCAACACAACTATTGTACAATATGCTGATGATTCAACATTAATCTGCTCCGCCCCAAACCTAACAGACCTCCAAGCCCTAACCCAAAGTGCCTTCTCAACCACTGAAAACTGGATGCTACAAAATCACCTCTCCCTAAATGCCAATAAAACTAAAATACTCCTTTTCTCTCCCTCTAGATCCTCCTCTCTTGACAAAAGTCATTCCAAATCTCCAGCCTCAATAACTCCCCTATCGAAATCGTACCCTCCTCCAAACTTCTTGGTGTCACAATCGATGATTTAATTCCCATATCCAACTGAACATCAAAAAAACACACATAAAACTAGGTCTACTTTATAGAAACAACCACTTCCTCTCCCCTCACTCCAGAGCAACCCTTGCCTCTACCTTCCTCCTTCCTACCCTCCTATACAGTACCCCCCTGCTCATTCATCTTTCATCCTCTCTTGCCACCAAACTAGAGCTATGCTACAACAAAGTCGCTAGATTTGCCACTAACGCCAAATCCTCTTCTCATCACTGCTCCTCCCTTCACTCCCTAAAGTGGCTTGAACTTCCCAACCAACTCAACCTCATCCAACTCACCACAGCCTTCAAACTACTTCTACACCCCTCTAAATGCCCTGCCCTTTCTAATATTCTGCACCCTTATACCCCCTTCAGACCACTTAGATCTTCTCAACACAACCTGATCACAGTTCAAAAACCCCAGCACCCTGCTGGCCAGCTTCTCTTATCCTTTACACTTGCTAAAAAATGGAATGCCCTGCCCTTGTCACATAGGACATGTTCCAACCTAAATAACTTCAAAACTCAGCATCATTCCTACCTCTATCATAACAGAATTTGCAACTGCACTCTTCTGCTTATAAATCCTAAACTTTCTACCCCATTTGCCCCTGACTAACCTCCTCCTATTCTTCTTTCTATTCCCTTTTAAAAGTATTACACTTAGTGAACTACATAGTAAAACATATTCATCATGGGTTGCCTTTCCCCCTAAACAAAATTGAAACTACCTGATATTTGTAATTCAGACTGCCTATGACTATGCGTGTTCATTGTAATTATTTTTGTAATTTCAGAGTGCCTATGACTTTGCATGATCATTAATATTCCCTATGTAACTGCCTTATTATTTGTAATTCTGAGTGCCTATGACTTTGCATGTACATTGATATTACCTTTGTAATCAAAATATTTGAACTGTAATAATTCCTTGTTTTGGAGCTTTTCTCCCCGGGCCTCCACTGAAAACGGGCTACCAACGCCCAGTGAACCTCCCTGGTAATCAAACTGAAATAAATAAATAAATAAATAAATAAATAAATAAATAAGATGCCCTGGGAGAAGTCACTTCTCACAAATTAGTGATAAAAATCACAAGTGTGACATATTTGGGATTCATGGTAACTATGTGGTTGGCCTGAAACGCATTGTATGAGACCCTGTGTATTACTGACCACCTGGCAGTTAATGGAATGATTCCCATTATGGTTATCATGCCTTCTTTCTAGGTCACCACAAGAGGGCCTTATTTCAATATGGGTGCAGTGTATGGCACCCAGCACCTCAAAGAAATTGGTTCTATTATAGAAATCCTGCATGGTGTTGTTTTTCTTCTTTGTGGTATTTGGGAATCACATATGGTCCCCTACATGCTGCAGTATGGCATCAAGAAAGTGATGGCATTGTTTTTTAACTTTAAAGAAAAAATGTTATAATTTCATGGAAATATTTGTTCATGTTAATAATTATTTAATAAAATTCTTTGAAAAAAAAAGAAAGTGATGGCATATTCTTGTGGAAGATGCCTGAAACACCCTACTTGTGTCCCTGTTAGCCACTGAAAGGTCCCTGTAGATAGTACATGTGAAGCTATACATACCTTAGTATCCACTAGGATAGGTAATCCACAACTCCAAATAGCCTGCAAATAAGATAGACACAGGTTTACCAGCTCCTGTATGGTGTCCCTAGTCACACATTGCCAGTCTACAATGTAGGTGTCATCTCAAGTATGGTCCAAAGGTGACAACACACGGCACAGTGGCTTTCAGTGGCAATAATAGCCCATTGCATATACACATTGAGTAATGTTGTAGCATTCCCTAGTATATTTCTGTGGCTCTTCTGTACACCAGGATTTTGCTGTGGTTATTAACACTGTTGTTTGTACTTCATGTCACTCTCTTTATATGTCTCTGAATTGTTCTGCCATCTTTTTTGTCTCATTTGCATACATAGAACCCCCATTTTAATACTGTTGATTATTAACATTTCAATATACCACTATTAGCATATACTTCAAGCAGTTATGCTGATCAGTCTCTACCATTCATGCAGAGTGCATCTCTTTCTGCATGTGGCCAATTATGTACAATTGCCTACCATAATGTGCAACCATTTTTTGACTCCTATGGTTTGTTTGTCTTTTATGTGTTGGGATATCATCATGAAGAAATTGTAAGGTTACATATCATGTGGTCTGTCTTGTAACACTCATATTACTGACCTTAATAAAGCTGGTAACAGATCTATAATGTCATTCATTAACTATTACTGTGATAAACTTAGACATTGCATAGTATCAAACATGAAAGAGTTTATTCATATTTGTGTTTTTAAATGGTCGTAGTGCAGAAGTATATTTTACAGTTTGAAACGCATTTATTTTTGAAGTAAAGTTCTCATCTTGATTTCACATAATCTGTGAGAATCCCTAAGCGTATATTGTCCTTATACAGAGCAATGGCCCCAAAACAAACACTAGGCTTTCTCTTTCTTCAAAGCAGCTTAGTGAAAACCTGACAGCTACAGATCCAGCAATTCAGTTTAGTCCTCAGTGCAGACAGAATAGCCAAGAAGCATTAAAATCTATCACATTTGGGCATGCCGTGGTAGAGGAAGCAGTGTTGATATTTAATAACAGTACTTTTCAAGAAGAGGAGAAAAATAAAGTTGAATTAATAAGAGTTATTTAGGCATTACTGTGCGCCTCGAAACATTGTTTTTTTGTCATTTGTTCACTACAGGAAACTAGGACTTGATGGGCACTATAGACAAGAATATTAATGAACTCATGAACCAACTAAGACTGCATTTGGGGAGTTACATGATACCCTGGTAGGACATGAGTTTTAATAACAATTGATCAAATAGATAAAAAAATAAGTCCAAAAGAGTAAAAAACAACAGTACAGCTGGGATGAAGTTGTCCTACCAGTACACAAAGAACAGAACCAGAATAAAAACTGGGTGACAACAAACACGGCTAAGTATATTTTACTTAGCCGTGTTTGTTGTCACCCAGTTTTTATTCTGGTTCAATTTTTAAATAAGAAAGAGCAGAAAGAAAAGTCAACCTGAAGTTAACAAAAGATGCTGATACAAGTAGAATGACAAATTCTCAAGTTAAACTAATTAAATGAGGAAATGGATCAATGTTAAACTAAATCAGAGTAAGACACAATGAAATGAAGAATAAAGTAAAACTGGACAATGTTAGACATGGTAAAAGGAAAGAGAGCCATTAGATGGACAGGAAGTATACAGTTAAAATCCAAGCCTTGTGTAATCGGTTTTGAAAATGTGCTAGAAATAATCAGTTTACAAAATCTGCAAAAGAAAAAAAAAAACTGGCATATTCAAAAGAATGTGTGTATCACTGGGTCAAAAGAAGAAAAAATTAGTTATCTATCAGCACTGTTAATATGGAAAATGTTGATGCTGTAACATGAGGGAATACAGGGTCCATCAGAATTTTGTCAACAGAAGCTGAGAATTAACAACTAACAAGAGAAGCCTGAATTTGAATGAAGCATGTGTAGTTTCTGTAACATATTAAATAAATAATAAACAAATAAAAATATTTTGTCAGAAGGTACTTTTAAGGAAAGGTTCTAAAAGGCACTTAAAGAAAATCAGTATGCTCACTACTGACCTTTGACATAAGGCATCAAGCATGCCATGGGGATCAAAAAATATTGAAGTGTGAATAGAAAATTAAAAAGTGTAAGACCTCTTTCATATAGTAGGACTGTATGACATATTTAATTTGCAAAATATGTTGAGACATATGGCTTTTGAGAAGTTGGACATGATAAAAAAAAAAAACATTCACAGTACACAATCCCAAAGAAATGTGTATGAGTTTAGACATGCAGACGGAGAACCATCATGAGTACTACACAATGCCTCAGCAATAAAACCTTGCATGCCTATGCTAATCTGTTTCTGTCTTTCATTGCCTTGGTTGGATTGGCAGGTAAAGAACACATTCAAATAATTCCAGAAAATGTAGTAATGATATGCTTTAAAAAAGCAGCAGTAGCCATCAGGAGTAGAACAGGCCAGGAACTGGAGTGAATAGAATGTTTACCTGTCATTCATAAAACTGACATAACAACATGTATAGTTAAATTTGTGTAGCAGGACAAGATTTCTATATGTATTGAGCCACAAATTTTAAATAAAGTGATTTAAAGAGAGCATTGCCCATTGATTACATTTGATGAAGTGGTCTCATCTATACGTGTATATCAAACTATTTTCATGGTCGAGGCCCGGGTTAACAACGACTGCCACCAGTACTGTTAGCCTACAGGGTGCTGGCAGAAATTGGGCTACTGTTGGCTGAAGGAGGAGAAGAGGTGGAAGACATGGCCGAAGGCAGGAGGAGAGGAGGAAGGCTAGGACTGTGGTAGTGAGGGTCGGAACTTTGAATGTTGGCAGTATGACTGGTATAGGGAGAGAGCTAGCTGATATGATGGACAGAAGGAAGGTTGGTATATTGTGTGTGCAAGAGACCAGATGGAAGGGGAGTAAGGCTAGGTGTATCGGAGGTTGGTTCAAATTGTTTTATCATGGTGTGGATGGGAGGAGAAATGGCGTAGGAGTTTATTCTGAAGGGACAGTATGCTGAGAGTGTTTTGGAGGTGAAAAGAGTGTCAGATAGAGTGATGTTTATGAAGCTGGAAATTGATGGTGTAATGATGAATGTTGTTAGTGCATATGCTCCACAAGTTGGGTGTGCAATGGATGAGAAAGAAAAATTTTGGAGTGAATTGGATGAAGTGGTGATGACTGTACCCAAGAGTGAGAGAGTGGTGATTGGAGCAGATTTCAATGGGCATGTTGGTGAAGGGAACAGAGGGGATGAGGAAGTGATGGGTAGGTATGGTGTTAAACAAAGGAATGCAGAAGGTCAGATGGTAGTGGATTTTGCGAAAAGGATAGACATGGCTGTGGTGAATACGTATTTTAACAAGAGGGAGGAGCATAGGGTGACATACAAGAGTGGAGGAAGATGCACACAGGTGGATTATATCTTATGTAGGAGGGCCAGTTTGAAGGAGATTGGAGACTGTAAAGTGGTGACCGGAGAAAGTGTCATTAGGCAGCATAGGATAGTGGTTTGTAGGATGACGTTGGTTATCAAGAAGAGGAGGTGGAGTGTGAGGGCAGTACCAAGGATCAAGTGGTGGAAATTGAAAAAGGGTAATTGTGAGGTGGAGTTCAGGGATGAGTTAAGGCAGGCACTGGGTGGCAGTGAAGAGTTACCAAATAGCTGGGTAACTACAGCAGAGGTAGTAAGGGAGACGGCTAGAAAGGTGCTTGGTATCACATCTGGACAGTGGAAGGATGACAAGGAGACATGGTGGTGGAATGAGGAAGTACAGGAGAGTATACAGAGAAAGAGGTTGGCAAAAAAGAAGTGGGATTGTCAGAGAGATGAAGAAAGTAGCAGGAGTATAAGGAGATGAGGTGCATGGCAAAGAGAGAGGTGGTGAAGGCTAAGGATAAGGCATATGAAGAGTTGTATGAAAGGTTGGACACTAAGGAGGGAGAAAAGGACCTGTACCAATTGGATAGACAGAGGGACCGAGCTAGGAAAGATGTGCAGCAGGTAAAGGTGATAAAGGATAATGAGGGAAACATACTCACAAGCGAGGAGAGTGTGTTGAGGAGATGGAAAGAGTACTTTGAGGGGTTGATGAATGAAGAGAATGAGAGGGAGAGAAGGTTGGATGATGTAGGGATAGTAAATCATGAAGTACAATGGATTAGCAAGGAGGAATAAGGATAGCTATGAAGAGAATGAAGAATGGAAAGGCTGTTGGCCCAGATGACATACCTCTGGAAGCATGGAGGTGTTTAGGTGAAATGGCAGTGGAGTTTTTAACCAGATTGTTTAATGAAATCTTGGAAAGTGAGAGGATGCCTGAGGAATGGAGAAAAAGTGTTTTGGTACCGATTTTTAAGAATAAGGGTGATGTGCAGAGCTGTAGCAACTACAGAGGGATAAAATTGATCAGTCACAGCATGAAGTTATGGGAAAGAGTAGTGGAAGCAAGGTTAAGAAGGGACGTGATGATTAGTGATCAGCAGTATGGTGTCATGCCAGGAAAGAGCACTACAGATGCGATCTTTGCTCTGAGAGTGTTGATGGAGAAGTACAGAGAATGTCGGAAGGAGTTGCATTGTGTTTTTGTAGACTTAGAGAAAGCATATGTCAGGGTGCCTAGAGAGGAGTTGTGGTATTGTATGAGGAAGTCAGGAGTGTCAGAAAAGTAGGTAAGAATGGTACAGGATATGTACGAGGGTAGTGTGACAGCAGTGAGGTCTGCAGTGGGAGTGATGGATGAGTTTAAGGTGGAGGTGGGGTTACATCAAGGATCAGCTATGAGCCCTATCTTATTTGCAATGGTGATGGACAGGTTGACAGACGAGATCAGACAGGAGTCCCCGTGGACTATGATGTTTGCAGATGACATTGTGATCTGTAGTGAGAGTAGGGAACAGGTGGAGGAGACCCTGGAGATATGGAAATATGCTCTAGAGAGAAGAGGAATGAAGGTCAGTAGGACTAAGACAGAATATATGTGTGTGAATGAGAGGGAGGATAGAGGAATGGTGAGGATGCAAGGAGTAGAGGTGGTGAAGTTGGATGGGTTTAAATACTTGGGGTCAATAGTTCAGAGTAACGGTGAGTGTGGAAGAGAGGTGAAGAAGAGAGTACAGGCAGGATGGATGGAGAAGAGTGTCGGGAGTGATTTGTGACAGACGAGTACCTGTAGGAGTGAAAAGGAAGGTCTACAAGAGGGTAGTGAGACCAGCTATGTTATATGGGTTGGAGACAGTGGCATTGTCAAAAAGGCAGGAGTTTGAGCTGGATGTGGCAGAATTAAAGATGTTAAGATTTGCACTGGGTGTGACGAGGGTGGACAGGATTAGGAATAAGTATATTAGAGGGTCAGCCCAGGTTGGAAGGTTTTGGAGACAAAGCCAGAGAGGCACGATTACATTGGTTTGGACATGTGCTGAGGAGGGATGCTGAGTATATTGGGAAAAAGATGCTAAGGATGAAGCTACCAGGTAACAGGAAAAGAGGAAGGCCTAAGATAAGGTTTATGGATGTGGTGAGAGAGGACATGCAGGTGGTTGGTGTGACAGAGCAAGATGCAGAGGACAGGAAGAAATGGAAAAAGGTGATCTGCTGTGGTGACCCCTAACGGGAACAGCCGAAAGAAGATGATGATGAGATGCTAACCAGGGATTCAGGCAGACAAAGCAAGATGGAAAAGGTTCCAATTTATATACACTTAATACAGCAATAGGATGAATCATTGTTTCATGGTAAAGACTTATCCTGGGATTCAGTAATGCCTACATTAAGTGTACACTGTTCTGAGTGAATCAACAACACAAGCATAACTCACACATTTTTCTTCCTGACTTTATTTTTCCTACTGATTTTCTTGCAGCCTTAAAAATTGACGGGGAATTCATAAAGGTTACTACAAAATTTCGACTGCATGTACACTTAGTGAAATCTTTCTGTGTGACTAGAAAGCATAAGTAATGTGGTAGGGATGTTCTTGAATGTAGGCTATGTACATTTAGTGTACAACTAGTGTAGGTGTTAATCAGTCTGGCCCTTGGAGTCCTGCATGTAGTCAGATACTGTGCAAGCATGTGTTGATGATTCATAGTTTTACACCTGGAATTTGGCAGGTGTAATCAGGCATAAACAAATAAACGTGCAATTGTATTTAAAGCCCAAAACATTCATTACAATATTTTATTTATTTATTTATTTATTTATTTCACATTTGTTAACCAGGATAGTCTGACTGGACAGCAGGTGTCCGTTTTCAGCAGAGTCCTGGGGAGAAAAGCACCAGCATAATTAAAAAGAGAGAATACAATTTACAATAACATGAGAGAAGAAGTTGTAGATTACTTTAACAAAGTATAACAAGTTACAAAACTGACAAACAAAAACGGCAGTCCAGTAGGCAAACTCCACCTGAAAAATTAGTGATAGAATATCACTCAAACAGCTCACAATAAGGCTCCAATGCTCAAATCCACAAAACAGCAGTTTATTGACTGATAGATTTTACAAAATACTTGCTGTTATTATATACCAGATAATAAATAAATATTTCAAATTCTGTCAGATTTGAGTTTTAAATATGGAATAATGGACACAGAATCATTAAGCCCAGGAAATCTATTAGATTCTAACAGAATTTGCCAGTATGTTTCCCTATGGGATAATAATACCTTCCAGGGTCCACCCCTGGCTTCTTTAGAAATAGAATCCAATACAAAAAAACAGAAAGTTCCTCCAGAGCATGTAGTAAGGTGCTTATGAAGTGCATTATTAGTGTCACATTTTTGTATGTCATAATGGTGCTCGTACACCCTTCTACGGAGTTGCCTTTTGGTCTTCCCTACGTAAAATGCCTGGCATGACTGGCACACCGCCAAATAGACAACCCCGTAGGAAAGACAATTGTAAAATTTTTTGGAAACAATCTTCCTACTTCTACTTTCCAAATACACAAATTCTTGATTGAAAATGTGTTTACACTGTGAACACCGTCCACACTTATAGGTCCCTTTACGGGAGTTTTCCTGATTAAATAGTTTAGTATCCTGCTCCAAAATTCTCTTAATGTTAAGACCTTTTCTATATACAGTTTTAAAAGTAATGTTCTTAAATCCACTAAGGTCTGTTAATTCCTGAAAAGACTTAAATTCCCTGTCTATAATCCTACTAATGTTACCAATGTTACCACTGTATTCAGTGATAAACAATAACTGATTACTGTAAAAGTCCATTTTGTTATTACCCTGCCCCGTTTTTGAAAGGCCTTGCCCCAAAATGGGCTTGAATCTAGTGGGTCTCCCTATCAATACTTCTTCCTTCACAGAATTTATCATATGAATGGGGTACCCCCTCTCCAAAAACATCTTGGACAACTTCTCACACTCAGTATAAAATTGCGGGTCCTGTGATGTCATACGGGAGGCCCTAACAAACTGTCCCTTGATGATACCTCTCTTTTGGAACCCTGGGTGTGAACTGGAAAAGTGCAAGTAACTATTAGAAAACGTCGGCTTCCTGTAAACTGTGGAAGTAAACCCTGTTGTATCTTTAGTTAACGTAACATCCAAATAGTTAACATATTCCACAGATGTCTCATATGTAAATTTTAGGAAAGTCGTTGTACCCCTAATATACGTAATAAACTCATCAATGGTCTCAACTGGGCCCACCCAAAAAATGCAGATATCATCCAAAAACCTGGAATAATGTATCCAGTTCTTTTCGTAACCGCTTTTATGAATAAATTTCTTTTCCCAAACGGCCATAATGATGTCTGCATAAGTTGGTGCACAATTGGCCCCCATAGATACCCCAGTAATCTGTTGAAAGTATTCACCCCCATAAAAAATATAATTGTTTTTTAATACTAACTCCAACAGCCCAATAATCATACTCACATCGTTGTGAGTAATCCCAGCACATTCCCACAATGCCTCCTCTAACCATTCCAATCCTATGTCCGTAGGTTTAAGGGTGCATAAGTACCCTAATAACGTTGTACATGGCAGTGAGTTTCATATGGAGTTGTTACAGGCCTTTGATCAGTGTGGATTAGATATTGTGAGGGCTATAATTAAGAAAAATGAAAGTGAAATCAAAGTTCTAACAGAACAGATATTTAAGTGTAATGGTGACATTACTAGTGATTTACTATTTCAAGTTGAAACGCACAAAGCTAAGTACTATGAAGTGCGTAAAAATATTGACAAACAATGCGACACAATAATCAAAAGAAAGTATAATAAGTTGAATCGAGATCTTAGGGAATACAGGGAGGGTAGACAATACCCTAACCCACCACACGCTAGGGGAATGTATTTCCAGGATTTTCAGTCTGACAAGGGTATAGTACCTAGAGAAGAAATAACAGCATCTACAACAGTTTTGGGGGAGGAAAATGGTCCTATAGATATGGAAGAGCAAATAGATGAGAATTGTTTTACCAAGAAGATCCGAACGTATTCGGAATCAGCAAGGGGGACCAACATACCCTGTATATCCGATTTTTTCCCAAAGGAGGGACAATCGGAATCAGGGGAGAGGGAGGGGCAGGAATCAGGCATGGCAATAGGTAAAGGCATTTCTGTTATCAACATAGGTGCATACCAGGTATATAGCAAAATGGGATATCATATCTACAATTATAGTGAAGTACCAGTTACTGAGGTCTGTTTTGATCTATTTACTAAAGGTTTTAAATTTGTACCAGCAAGAGGTAGCCAGTTAGTAAATAGTATCCTTGATCTCAAAATGTTTATTCGGAAGCTAAACCTTCAACATCTGTTTGGTCATGGGCCAGTGGCTCCTAGTCTGTTTTTAAAAAAATCGAGTATATTCAACCCACCATTGCATCCTCAGCTCAGTAATCTAGAGAATAGAATTGAAAAAGAGATACGTAAGGAATTAACCCATGCACACTTTGATTATAATCTAAGTGAGGAAGAAATTAAAATATTGTACGAACTAGCACACAATGACACTATTAGAGTGATGCAGCCTGACAAGGGAGGGGGCACTGTCTTCATGAGTCAGTTATTGTATGAGAGTAAAATGGGGGAAATTTTGTATAACACTGACAAATATACCTTAACCTCCATTCATGAAATACATTTGTCTTACAAAAAAATTGATCTGACCATAAAGGACATGTTAGATCAGGAAATTATTGAATTTGATATTTTTTCATTTTTAGAAAATAATTATCCTAAAGTGCCCACTATTTTTGGTGTGCCTAAAATCCACAAATGCGTGGAGGATCCACCTCTTCGGCCTATTGTAGCCGCACAGGGTTCTAAGACACATTCCATCTCTAAATTCCTGGATTGGAAGCTTAAGCAAGTTTGGGGGAGGGACTTGTACCTCCTTAAAGATTCCTGGGAATTTTTGCGGAGTATTACCAATGACCTGTGCAGGCCAAATCTTATGTTCTTAACCATAGATGTGGTTGATTTATTTTCAGTAATTCCTACGGACATAGGATTGGAATGGTTAGAGGAGGCATTGTGGGAATGTGCTGGGATTACTCACAACGATGTGAGTATGATTATTGGGCTGTTGGAGTTAGTATTTAAAAACAATTATATTTTTTATGGGGGTGAATACTTTCAACAGATTACTGGGGTATCTATGGGGGCCAATTGTGCACCAACTTATGCAGACATCATTATGGCCGTTTGGGAAAATAAATTTATTCATAAAAGTGGTTACGAAAAGAACTGGATACATCATTCCAGGTTTTTGGATGATATCTGCATTTTTTGGGTGGGCCCAGTTGAGACCATTGATGAGTTTATTACGTATATTAGGGGTACAACGACTTTCCTAAAATTTACATATGAGACATCTGTGGAATATGTTAACTATGTGGATGTTACGTTAACTAAAGATACAACAGGGTTTACTTCCACAGTTTACAGGAAGCCGACGTTTTCTAATAGTTACTTGCACTTTTCCAGTTCACACCCAGGGTTCCAAAAGAGAGGTATCGTCAAGGGACAGTTTGTTAGGGCCTCCCGTATGACATCACAGGACCCGCAATTTTATACTGAGTGTGAGAAGTTGTCCAAGATGTTTTTGGAGAGGGGGTACCCCATTCATATGATAAATTCTGTGAAGGAAGAAGTATTGATAGGGAGACCCACTAGATTCAAGCCCATTTTGGGGCAAGGCCTTTCAAAAACGGGGCAGGGTAATAACAAAATGGACATTCACAGTAATCAGTTATTGTTTATCACTGAATACAGTGGTAACATTGGTAACATTAGTAGGATTATAGACAGGGAATTTAAGTCTTTTCAGGAATTAACAGACCTTAATGGATTTAAGAACATTACTTTTAAAACTGTATATAGAAAAGGTCTTAACATTAAGAGAATTTTGGAGCAGGATACTAAACTATTTAATCAGGAAAACTCCCGTAAAGGGACCTATAAGTGTGGACGGTGTTCACAGTGTAAACACATTTTCAATCAAGAATTTGTGTATTTGGAAAGTAGAAGTAGGAAGATTGTTTCCAAAAAATTTTACAATTGTCTTTCCTACGGGGTTGTCTATTTGGCGGTGTGCCAGTCATGCCAGGCATTTTACGTAGGGAAGACCAAAAGGCAACTCCGTAGAAGGGTGTACGAGCACCATTATGACATACAAAAATGTGACACTAATAATGCACTTTATAAGCACCTTACTACATGCTCTGGAGGAACTTTCTGTTTTTTTGTATTGGATTCTGTTTCTAAAGAAGCCAGGGGTGGACCCTGGAAGGTATTATTATCCCATAGGGAAACATACTGGCAAATTCTGTTAGAATCTAATAGATTTCCTGGGCTTAATGATTCTGTGTCCATTATTCCATATTTAAAACTCAAATCTGACAGAATTTGAAATATTTATTTATTATCTGGTATATAATAACAGCAAGTATTTTGTAAAATCTATCAGTCAATAAACTGCTGTTTTGTGGATTTGAGCATTGGAGCCTTATTGTGAGCTGTTTGAGTGATATTCTATCACTAATTCTTCAGGTGGAGTTTGCCTACTGGACTGCCGTTTTTGTTTGTTGGTTCTGGTACAGGATTCATTGTGTTTGAAGTTACAAAACTGCTTACAATAGGTCAGAGCATAGATATAAATTTGCAGGTAGATGTTACAATATAAAGATATTTTAGACAGTAGCAATGAGAATTCAATTGTTGGATAAAAAGGTGAAACATTTTTATACAGGATGAGCATAGTCGCTGTATTACATTGATCAATGGGTAAACAGCTGACTACTTGTAGAAATATTTACAGTATTTACAGTGAGCATTAAGATGAGTTCAGAGGAGTATAGTACAGACTGAACAGTTACCCTGGCAGAGGATGCACGAGTTGTAAAAAGGTTTCCCTGTAGTAGTATGTTGTTTTATGGTGGCTCGTTACAGTTGGATAGGTGGTTGTGGTAGAAATATGACTTTAGGTGAGTCTTAAAGGAGGATGTAGAATTTAGAAGTCTAAGGTCAGGAGGAAAGTTGTTCCAAGCGTTGGCAATTTCATGAGCAAAAAGAAATTTCCCTAAGTTGTTTTTGCAGGAGATGGTTTCAATTAAGGCTTTGTTGCTAGAGCGTAGTTGTTGATTTGGATTATGGAAGTTGAGGAGGTTGTTCAGGGCAGGTGTTTTTTCAGGGTAGTACAGTATTTGATGGGCTAAGTTGAGTTGATGATATTTTAGAAGGTTGGGGAATTCTAGCCAATGTAGGGTTTGTAGGGCAAGGCAATGGTGGGAACGTGATTTGGTATTGGTGGCGAATTTGCCAATTTTGTTGTAGCAGGTGGAGAGTTTGTTTAAGTCAGTTTTATTTAGGTTTATTATTGAGGGAGAGGCATACAGGAGTGTGGACAGAAGATGAGTTCTAGCTATGGCAATACGAGATTATGAGGTGAGGTACCTTTTACATCTATAGAGGGAGCCTGGATTTTGTGGACCTTAGAGATGGTTACTGATATGTGTTTGTTAAATTTGAGTTGTTGTTCGATAGTAATTCCTAGGAGTTTTGCCTCAGAGGCAAACAGAATTATGGCAGGAATAGGGTTTGTAAGCCACAGGCACTTACAGCTGATATTAATAAACAGGTCTACAGTTAGTTGCTGGAATGTCATTTGCTGAATGTCTGCAGAGATGCTAGCATTTATACATAAACGTAAAATATTTCAGTTTGGCAACTGCATGCACATATATTCAATGAACATGGTGCACAGTGAAAGACAAATTGAGAGTATCAGTGTATTTGCTAAACTGCTAAACCAAATGTTCCTCTTTTCGCTGAAGATAATGCAATGTCACCATAGTTACGGAGGATGAACAAGATAAAGTTCAATATCTATAGAGTATTTTTCTTTTTTTTTCTTTTTTGTGAATTGAACTGCTGTAGAACAAATTCATTAACAGAAGTTACTTTCATGGCACTATCAGTATTACAGTTTTGTCTTCCCCTATGTTGGTAAACATATCAGGAAAGGTAGAAGACAACATAATCTGTGAATAGAAAGGAATATGTTTTTTTATTTAAGTGGAAGAAAGGGTGAGGAGAATTAAAATGAAGTGGAAGGAAGGAAGTAGGTACTAAGCTGGCAAGAAAATACCCAGATATGTCAGGAAAACAGGGAAAAATGAAATCTGAGATGTAAAGGGAGTGAATACAGCATGTCTGCAGAAACAGGTAATATGAAACATATAGACTGTATAGGTGAACTAAAGAACATCAGACTGCAACTAGTTCTGCAGAAATGGTCACTTGTAAAATTTGAGGCAATGACGGAGAAGAAATCAAAGTAACTGATAAAAATAAATTCAAGCTAAGAAGCATATGAGGAAGAGAGATGTGAATGATCACAAACTGACACAGTTGCAGGCGACAGGAGAAAAACAAGCACATCATATTGTTTAAGAAAGCATTGGTATTTTCCAGAAAATAAAGCAGCAGTGATATAGCTGTGGGACTGAGGGAGTAGTATTGAAAAGGTATTTAGCTTACTATCTAAGAGAGAAAAGTAGCAGTTTAAATGTTTCCATGCTCTTCTTATACCTAAGGATGGAATGGATAGACATCTTTGCCAGTTAATATTAAGTAGGAAGACAGATACATCTTTTCTTGCATAAAGTATGATAGCCTCAGAACCTATCACAAAACAGGAAAAATGATCCACAATTAATAAGATTAAATTGATTGTATAATTCATGTACTGGGGACAGCAAGATAAGTTCAGTCATGGTACATGCGTCAGTAATTTTGCCTGGTACATAATGCTTAAGAGATTTATGAAGTGCCTGCAATCAGTATCTATTCAAGTTGATCATGGAGTCCTTCCTCATCAATTGTATTTCTGATGTGCTAGCTATGCATCTGCATGCTTCACAGCTACTGCACTGGGTATAGCAATTTAGTATTTGCTGTTGTTCTTTGAAGTGTGTGTTACTTTTGAAAGTTAGTCAACCATTAAAGATATTTAAATGTATTCCAAGTTATAATAGCTTCATTTTGCTGCTGATATTTACAAGATTTAACCAGTTTCTGCACATGCATCAACAGAAATGGTAAATAAAAGAAGAAATGGAAACCGTAGGTACTTTGATTGTGTTTGATGTGAAAATCCATCCCAAGAATGACTACTGCAAAAAGAATGGAAGTGGTCCCAAAGAAATGCATTTTATAGATGTCTTAGTGCACATAGCTTCTGAATGTAAAATTAAGTTAAAAAATGTAATGTCTGTGCTAAAAATTAGTGCATTGCAAAAGCCTGCGAAACTAAGAAAAAGAAGCCTTGCCAGAAAGCAGCCGAAGCAGCTGAAAAGAAGCTTAATATGGTCTGATCACATGTTCATGCTAAGAAACAAAGTCTAAAAAACAAATACCTAATCTACAGGATGAAAAAATAACCTGTGCTGGTACAAATGAAAACAGAAAGCAGCCTTGTGGGGCTTTATTCCTGTTACTAAAATCAGTTTAACCACTATGAGTGAAATGAAATTCAGAGATGTTATTAACATAGAACGTTGAGCTGGCACCTTGGCATTCGTGAAAATCTACTGCCAATCATTAATGGACCAGAGGTCCGCTGTGGCGACCCCTAACCAGGAAAAGCCGAAAGACAACATTAACACAGTGCAAGATTAACCAATTGTATATGAGAAACTTACCAAGAAAACTGACCTTCATAGAAGACACTGGAGGAACAACTGCTCAGTGCCTCCTGTGGGTAAGCAGGTACATTCTGGTGATGTCAACCCCTTGCAGATGTGAGGAATTGTGCAGACCTGATACCTATTAAATGCTTCAAACAATTTTTTTTTTTTTTTGCTGGGCAAATGTAAGTGGTTAAAGCTATACCTCTCAAACACACAGAGCAAGAAATCTGGACAAAGGCAGAAATAATGTTGGAACAAAGGCCCCCAAATAGGGACACTTTTTAAATATCGCTCTTACAAACTTAGAAAGTTGATCAAATAACAGGTTTTGAATTAGCATTATTTTTTCTGAAGGATATGACGTCTGAAACTCAAATGTGCAACCTTATTTTCTAACTTTAGTCCTCAATGATTTGCCTGTGATTTGACAGAAAACTACAATTTTAGGAGAAACATACCAAAAATATGGGGCAAAATCTAGACAGTCTGTGAAAATCTTGACAGATGAAAGGTAATAAAGCTTAAAAATGTTGAATAATCCCTGATGGCTACTTAAATGACGCCCCCTCCTGCTTGACTCCCCACCATACTGGGGAATGAATAAAATAATTGGATGAAGGGAGATGATGGCCAGAAGGCAGCGAGGTGGAGCAAAAGACATTTTTAATGTGTATGTCTAGCACACTTACACACAAAGTATATATGAAGCATAAAGTCATACTTTGGAAAGCATCTGACTGTAAAACATACATAGCAGCATCAACACAAAAAATAACTCAGAAATGTTGTGGACCTCAATATATAACCTTTTACATCCAGACTCAAATAAGGAACCTAGCCTTCTCATAACAGGTCTCCACTAGAAACTGATACATTATTCAATGCCAACGTCATAGAATGCATTGCCTCTCTAAGAATTCTTCACCCCTATCCACTGTTTCCATCCCCCACAAAAACATCCCATCCGAGTACACCTGTGATCAACAGGCTAGGCCTAAACCAACATTCTCCATACATCATACACACTGCCACGTCCTCTACTATCCATCCCACCTTCTGCACATGAATCAAATTCACCCTCTATATCCATCGCTAGCAACTTCCACAGTTGTGTCTATAACACTAATAAAAAAAATCTGCTTAAAATCAAACCTTCTCTGATAATACTGACAACCTCCCACCTGAGTACCTAAAGATAGCTACCAATGAAGTAACATAAGTCTCTATCCTTACCACTAGATCAATAGCCAAATACTATGTACCCTCAGTAAACAAAAAATCATATATCATCCCTCTTCTTAAAGAGTGGCATCACTGCTAACATCTCCATCTCCTGGTCTATTGCAATAATAATCACCTCTCTCAATAATTCTTGAAATATGTACTCTTAAACAACTTTTCCACTATCTCTCACAAGAACATCTTTTAACATCCACCCAACATGGCATCTGCCCACCTCACAGTATAACTAGTGCCCTATTGTCATTGACAGACACTATAAGCAAATACAGGGACTCAGGCAAACGTGTTTCCTCCCAATTCCTTAACCTGTCTGAAACCTTCAATACAGTTTCTCACCCTAAACTCATTGAAAAATGTCTCAGCTAGGGCTATCCCCTTCTTTATTGCAGTGGTTTAATAGCCACTTAACTGATAGGCTCCAATCTGTAAAATAACAGAATACATTCTCTCCTTATCGGCATGTCTCCATTGCTGTACCCTTAAGTTTTATTCTTGGTCCCCTCTTTTTAATATCTTTATTAATTATCTCCATACCTCTACAGGTCCAGCCTCTGTTATACAATATGCTGATGGTTTCACACTTCTCTGTGTCTAATAACCTGTCTCAACTTCTCCATATTACATAAGAAGCATTTTCCTCAGTTGAGAGATGGCACCATAATGTCTAACTACTAGTCAACCCTAAAAAAAAAAACATTACAACTATTTTTCCCAAATCACACACATCCGATGAAGTGAACTTCAGAATCTTTTTAGTAATCAAAACTGAAATTGAACTAGTCTTTCATACAAAACTACTTGGACTCATTGTGGAGGATAACCTTAAATTCAACCCACATGTTCAAAATAACATAAAAAGGCACACTAAAAAATTAAGAATGTTTTACAGGAATAAAAACTTCTTCAGCAACACCAAAAAAATGACTCTTGCCTCTGCTTACCTTCTCCCATCTTTCTTATAAGGTGCACCCATCCTAACCAGTCTTCGGCCCAAGGTGAAAATAAGCTGAAGACAGGCTATAATAAGGTTACAAAATTTGTCACCCACAAACAAATACCACACCCACCACTATACTGCCCTTAAGACATTGAATTGCCATTTAGATTACATACATATACAATATTATTCACAAAGCTGCTGACTGTCCTGTTTTTAGTTTTATTCTCTGTTCCTATGGTCTTACTAAACCACTTTAATCTAATGAACAAAATCTTCTCACCCTAGACAAATCCCCCAAATCCTCTGACCAAAGCCTCTTCTCATACTCATGTTAAAAATGGAATTCTATCCCTATGGAAGCTAGCTATATCTCTAATCTCTCCAACATCAAATTCCTACTAAAGACCTTCTAAATAAAACCTGGCTCTTCTCTTGCACATCCCACATTGAACTAGTCCCTCTCTCCCCTTCCTTTGATAAAGGACAAATATTACACTGACTAGGCTATGTTATCTAGTTGTCTCTGTTCCAAAGTGTGTACTCTTTGAGTATATACAATGTTATCTCTTTTTTTTTTCCCCCAAAATCTCTTTATTTCAATTTTCTTTTTTCAAATAATAACAACAATACGGTAACTCAAAAACACAAATAAACAATACAAATACCTATCTAAAAAAAACAGACAACAATCTTGTTCTGAGAAAATTATACATATATATATATATATATATATATATATATATATATATATATATACACACACACACACACACACACACACACACACACACACAAGAAGTCACTACGTCGTCAAGTATAGTATGAGAATTCTTAAGTTCATTTGGTCTCATAAGGGATAGTTAGAATGGGGATAGTCTATATATAAAGTAAAAATAGAAATTTAACCATTTATTTGTATGTTTAGGGAAAATATCTAGTTACACATATACTAAGAAAAGGGAGAAGATGCAAGAAAGTCTGGTTATACTACATTCATTTCTTATTTAAAGGTTAGCTTTTCATGACAATTTGTAGGCAAATTTTATTTGTCAAGAATTATATCTAGCAAGTAACCCCAATATTTTTGATAATAGCGTTTGTTTTTTGTTTTTGAATAAATTAATTTGTGAGATGAGATATATTTGATAGCAAGATTGCTAAAATTTTCCCATGTAATTGGTGACATGACATTCTAATTCTTACTGAATTTAATAAGGGCACACATTGTAATAAAGACATGTTTTAATATTTTTGGGAGTTGATTGATATTAATGTACAATATAGCTGTCTCCCAAGTAAGGGGTGATTTTTCATATCCCATCTTCTCTAATCTTACTCTCAAGGAACACCATAAGTTTTGTATCTTAGTACAGTTCCACATGACATGTAAAATATCAGCTGTTTGATCTGGACAATGGGGACATATAGGCGAAAAGTTAGGATTGAATGTATTTAATTTAGATAAGGTATAATATAGATTGTTATTTACCATAATTTGTGTTTATAACAGCTTCTTGAAAGGAATAAATTTGATTGTATTTTCAATGGCTAGTTTCTTATTTTCTTCAGTCAGTATTCAAGTATTAATTTAACTAAATCTATGTTCTGTAAGTCAGTGTGTATTTGTGAGAATTTAGCATTTATAAGATGATGAAGTTGGTTAAGGATAATACTATATTTCATAGGAAGTTTGAGTTCAAGTCTCATTTGCCCCATGTTAGAGTCTTTCCATTGGTATATATCCCATATAGTGTAGTATTTTATCAGGGGGTAGTTTGTTAGATTTACTGGTTTATTATTTATTAGTAAATGAGGATTTAGGTGTAATGGTTGTATAAGGGCAAAAGTGTCAGCTAATTGCAATGATTTAAATAGTTTCTGTGTTGTAAGAATCATGTTTTTAATTAGTGGGTATAAATTCTTCGTGTATATGCTAGCCTGGTTTAAATTCAAGAATGGTAAGG
Organism: Protopterus annectens; assembly: GCF_019279795.1. NCBI lineage: Eukaryota > Metazoa > Chordata > Ceratodontiformes > Protopteridae > Protopterus > Protopterus annectens. The sequence continues at coordinate 768,849,852 of NC_056727.1, forward strand.
ATTTGATATTACAGCCAAGGGATTTCAACTGTTCATACCAGATTTTGGTCCAATGGGGTGTCCACGTATTTATATATGAGTCATAGCTTATTATTTGTATTAGTCTGTATACAGTAATTATACTATAGTAAAGCTTAAAATCAGGTAACCCCAATCCCCCCTTATCTTTGGCGAGTACAAGTTTTGCATATTTAATTCTGGTAGATTTGGGATACCATAAGAATCTTGATATAGCTTTTTCCATGGCAAGGAAGAAGTTTTGGGGAATATTTGAAAAGGTAGCATTTAATTGAAAGAGTATTCTTGGTAGAAAATTCACCTTGACAGCACTAGCTTTTGACAGTAGAGACTTATTAATGTTCTTCCATCTATCCATATTGCTTTGAATACTAGTCCATGTAGTTAGTAGGTTATTGTTTATAGTATCTTTGAAGTCTGAAGTAAATATTATTCCTAGATATTTTATCTGGTAGTTTATTTTGATATCACTCATAGGAAAGTACAATTCTTTATGCCCTATAGGATTGAAGGGAAATATGTGTGACTTGTTTAAATTTAAATTATAATTTGAAACTACCGAGAACTCATTGATAACTTTAAGTATTTTTGGGAGGTCAGTAGTGGGGAGTTGGAAGTATATATTTAAGTCATCAGCAAAGGCCGAGTATATAAGATTTGTATTGTGGATTCTGGGAATATGATGAAAGGTTTTTTGTGAAATAAACAGAAGGAGGGGTTCTAGATAAAGATTAAATAGGTATGGTGAAAGAGGACATCCTTGTCTTGTACCATTGGATAAGAGTATAGGGTTAGTTATAAGTTTATTTACCTGTATAGTGGTAGAAGCTTTCTGATACAGAACCTGGATCATTTTAATGAATTCTTGAGGAAAACCATATAAAGGCAGTATTTTAAAGAGAAAGTGTAAGTTTACTCTATCAAAAGCTTTAGTTGCATCTACTGTAAGGGCATATCTGGGGCATTTATCCCTATTAAGTAGTCTTACAATGGTATCTAAAAGGAGGGTGTTGTCACTTGTTTGCCTGTTTGTCATAAAGCCCATTTGTTGTTGGGAAATAATAGAGGGGAGTATATTCTTAAGTCTATTTGCTATAACATGAGCTAATATCTTAAGATCAGTGTTTATGAGGGCTATTGGTTTATAATTGGCTGGATCTGTCGGGTCAGAATGCGGTTTAGGAATCAACACTGTCTTGGAGTTATTTAAATATTTGTCTGTTATACCATATTGTATTATATAGTTGAAAACTTTTAATAACACTTTGGAGATAGGTTCCATGAATAGCTTATAAAAATCCGATGTGTATCCATCAGGCCCAGGGGATTTACCTAATTTTAGTTTGTTTATTGCAGCTTTTATCTCTTTTAAATGTAACGGTGATTTTAAGAGTTTCCTTTGATCTTCTGTAATTTGTGGAAAGTTTATATTATGTATAAAATCCTGAAATCTGTCTGTAGATGATGATAAGAGTATATTGTATAATTTCTTATAAATATCTTCAAAAGCGTCCACTGTGTCTTGATCTTTATATTTCACCTGTCCTTCATATTTTATTTCTTTGATCCTAGGAGGTCCACTTTTTATGTTAATTAGTCTAGCTAGGAATTTTGATGGTGTTTGAGCCCATTCTGAATATTGATATATTGACCTTAATTCTAAGAAGGAGATATTTTCTAAATAGTGTTTGTGTAATTGCTTTTGCCAATCAATCATTTTTTCCTCAAGTTCTTTAAAATATTTTTCCTGAAGTCCTAGTTCAGCAGTGCTTATTTGACACTCTAGTTCATTCTTAAGATTGTTATACTTTTTTTGAGCAATGCAGAATTTTGAATAATAATTCCTCTGATGACCACCTTGGTAGCCTCCCATTGTATGTCATATGAAATTTGATCGGATATAAAATCATTTTGAAGTTGGGCTAGCACATTCTGAATTTCTTGTGCAGTTTCTTGATTTTGTATAATTTTAGGATTTAATGTCCAGGTATTGAAATAGGAAATATTTTGTTTATGAGCTTGAAAGACTTTGGAATGATCTGAAAGAGTTCTAGGTGATACAGCATAATTTAATTTGTTAGAAAGGAAAGCAAGGGAAATTAGAAAAGCATCTATACTGGACCAAGTTTTATGAGTGGCTGAAAATAAAGTGAATCTTGATATTGTTTTATCATATTGAAATTTAACATAAGGGTCAACTAGTTCAAATGTATTTTGTAATTCTTCAAGTGCTGTAGTGGTAGATTGTGACTGTCTGTTTTTATTATGCGATCTATCCTTGTCTAGATTTAGTAAAGAATTCCAGTCCCCACCTACAATAAACAGATGATTTGGGTATTTGGCTAATATATTAAAGATTTCATAAATGAAGAGCTGTTGATTTGAGCAGGGGCTATATATATATATATATATATATATATATATATATATATATATATATTAAGAAAGAGTCATGGTTTGTTCAAAGTATGATATTCAGTAGTAAATGATACTCATCTTCCCTCCTTTGGGTCAGCTTCATAGAAAGTAATCTCTCCTTGGAAGGATTTATTTACTATAATGGCCACTCCCCTGGACAAAGAACTATAATTTGCAGCCACTATTGTTTTAACCCATTTTCTTTTCCTTTCCCTAACCCAAAGTTGGTCATCTAAGTGAGTTTCTTGCAAGAAAGTTATATCAGCCTTAGTTTGGTATGTGAGGTGCATGATTAAATTTATTTTCTTTTTATCTGCCATCCCTTTAACATTCCAAGAGTCTATGGTTATCATTTTTTATTAATATTGTTGAAGTCTCTCATTAGTTGATACACAAAAATACAGTTATAAACTTTTTCTGTTAGTGTATTTATCTTAAGAATAAATGTTGTGACTTATATACTCCTAAACTCTAAATAGGTGCCTAACCACCCATCCCTCTGTATTTGTAAATGTGCATGAGTTAAGAAACTGAAAGAAGCTATTATTTTTAACAACAAGGAGTAGATATATATCAGAGGGATGTCAATAATACCCATACTGTTCCAAATGTGAACAGTCATCAGCTAACAGACTGTGCCCATCCCGCTCCTTTTATTATTTATATACTGCGTATTCATTTTCAGACTTTTTAAAATATTACATTAATTGTGCCCTTAGATATTATATAGAGAGAAAAGGAAAAGTAGCTTTTATAAAAAGTTTTGTAGTAACAGCAACATATTATAATTCTTAACATTTCAAGAGTTATTAAAGAGTTAACAAAACAATATTTTCAAAAACCAAGTACAATATATGTATATTTAAAGAAGGCATAATTTTAAAAATTCAACAACATTTGCATTATTCTTGCTAACAGCAACTAACAGTGGTTCTTTAAAATGTATTGGAAAGCATACAAGCAATCATTGTGAACTCATTAATTAACCAGCGCCATCTACTGGACAAACAGGGGAAAAAAAAAAGAAAAATGTTTTTATACCTTGCTCATAGACACCTTTAAAGGTAACTCAATGGTTATGCCAGTAGAATAATGATTGTACATTTTAAACAGTTAAAGAAGGCAGCACTTTAAAATTCAACAACATTTGCCTTATTCTTACTAACAACAACTAACTGTGGTTCTTTAAAATGTATTGGAACTTCATTTAACATTGCACTGGTGAAAGCCGTATAGATCCATCATTGTGTACTCATATATTAATTAACCAGTGCCATCTACTTGAACAAACACAGAGAGAAAAGAAAAAAAAATGTTTTTATACCTTGCTAATAGACACATTTAAAAGTAACTCAATAGTTATGCCAGTAGAATAATGATTATGCATTTTAAACATTTAAAGAAGGCAGCACTTTAAAATTCAACAACATTTGCCTTATTCTTGCTAACAGCAACTAACTGTGGTTCTTTAAATGTATTGGAATCTCCATTTAACACTGCACTGTCAAAAGCCATATAAACACATCATTGTGAACTCATATGTTAATAATTAACCAGTGCCATTAACTGAACAAACAGAGAGGAAGAAGAGAAAAAAAAAAGAGAAATGTTTTTGTACCTTGCTCATAGACATACTTAAAAGCAACTCAATGATTATTCCAGTAGAATAATGACTATACATTTTAACTGAAACTATTTATGTGTAATATTTACACTACTTAAACTATTATATCAAAGGTTACATCCCATTTTTTAAATGTAATTTAACACTTCTTTTTTGTAAGCTGTAAATGCACTTTAAAGTCATTTCTCTATGCAGACAATGTTAGGTAGCTTTGTAACTTTTAAATGTAAAGGCAGTTACTAAAAGACAGTACCTTAAGTATTACAGTGTAGCAAAGAGGTTTTCTTTACAGGCAAGTAAGCAGAGTTATTTAGAACACATTCCACATCCATTTGTTTAAAATTCCCCATAAGAGTGGTATATTCTTCTGTCCTGTAGTTCTTTGGAGCTGTAGCACTTGTTTAGCCTTCCAGATGTTGTTTTTGGATCAAAAGATATAAAAAGAGTTGTCTCAGGCAGGATTTACTTTGAAGAGATGCAGAAAGGTGGATTTTGCTTGGTCAGGTGTTTCCAAGGATATTTTTTCTTCTTTGTAATAAAATGTTAAAGTTGCAGGATATCTCATTTGGAAACTAATCTTATTTTCAATGAGGTAATTGCAGTATTTGTTGAGTTTCTGTTGATTTTGTTTAATTTGTAAAGGAAGATCTTGAGTAATCATAATTTTATGCGCTCTCCATGTAACATTCTTTTTAATCTTATAAGCTGACAGTATCTGTTGAACATGTGCTGAATTAAGCAGTCTGATATAGATTTCTCTAGGAAGATCACTTGTTTGTGTATGCTTTATAGTTCTCTGAGCTCTTTTGATCACTATCTCATCCAGGAGATTTTTATTAGTCAGAAGAGAGCTTAGCATTTCTTTTTTTATTGGAATAAGTTGTGAATTATCAAACCTCTCTGGAATACATCTTATGATAAAATTATTTCTCCGGCTTCTAGCTTCCAAGTCTAACATTTTTTGCTGTAATTCTTTAATTATGATGTCATTGGTTTGTGCTTTTTGTTGCAGTTCATTTATTTTTAGCTCATTGTCCATAATTTTAGCTTCATTTTGTTCAAGCCTAAGCACAATTTGGTCCAGAGTAGAGCCAAATGCAGTTAGCTTATGAGAGAAACCCTGCACTTCTATTTGTAAAGGTTGTAAAGCAGTTTTCAGATTCTCCAGTGTTAAAGGTTTGTTCCTGTTTTAATCTTTGAGACATTTTATCAGCTTCTTGTTGTTGCTTGTTAATTTTTTGCCTTTTAGAAGTGGTTTCTTTCTCAGGAGTAGTAATTGCAGACAGTTTGGTTTTTGTGATTGCAGTTTCCATCTGATCTGGCTGAGTCTCCATTAATCTTGTATAGTTAGATTCCTAGTAGTAGTGCAGAATTTTAAATGATAAGTCTTGTTATGAAAGTTGTTTTTCTTGTTACTTTCCTCTTATTAGGCCTGTTAGTCTTGAAGAATCCACACCATGCGGTTCAGGGCTCTGTTTCCAACAAGTAATTATTTTTCCTTCAGAATGAGAGAATCTTTGAAAAATAAAGATGAAACAAGTAAGTACTCATATTTTTGCTTTAATCCATTGATGTTTGGTATACTTTTCCTAAGCGATGCACTGGTTTGAAGTCAGATTATAGTATAGGAATGCAGGAGCTGCACTGTCAGTGTGCTTACAGGCTGTACACCATTTTGGTGAGTGATATACAATGTTATCTCTAAGAACAATAACTGAATGTTTTAACTATTGACAGTGTTCTTTTTGTCAGCTTCTTATCAATGTCCAACTATTTACTTTCTGTGTGTATAAATTCACACTGATAAACTGAAATAATGAATTTGTACTTAGTTTATATGTTGTTCTGTTTTGTATTAACTGTTATTTAACAGTAACATTATTATGTTAATGTGGAGCTTTTCTCCCTAGGCCTTCACTGAAAATGGGATATTATCTAGGCAGACTTTCCCAGCAAATAAATGTTAAAGTAAAATAAATAAACTTACCTTTTAACAAAAGGAATCAGTCTGGAGCAGGTGATTAAAAAGCAAGCCCCTAATAAGTCACCAGGATTGGATAGGATACTAATTGAACTGTGGGACCTTGGAAGTGAAAGGTGAATACAGATCTGGGTTAAGCTCATGAATGAGGTTCTGAGAAATGGGCAAATGCCTAGCTCCTGGAAAGAAGAAATAAGTGTGTCAATACACAAAAAGGGAAAAACTCAACTTTACTGAATGTCTGTTGCCCATTTATGATTTTAAACCCTGATTATAAGGTGTTTATGGGGATATTAGCTGCAAAATTAGTCAAGATCATACCAGGGCCAGTAGATGTTGACCAATGTGGATTCGTAGAAGGAACAGGAGTATTTGATAACATGATTAGAATATTAATGATAACACAGGGTACACAAGACAGATGTAGAAATAGTGTTTGATAGAGTAGAATGACCTTACGTGAGACAAACAATGAGGAAATTCTGACTCCAGAACGCCTTCATTCTTTTGATGGCAAAAATATGCAAGGACTTAATGGCTGCAGTCAAAAATCTCAGCTGCATTATCAGACAGAATGCAAATAAGAAAAGAATCAGGCAAGGGTGCTCAGTATTCCCTCTACTGTTTGCACTATAGAGCTGCTAGCTGCAATAATAAGCTAGTCAAGATTGGGCAATATCAGTGAGGTTCAACTAAAAATCATGCTGTATCAGGTGACATATTAACATTAGAGTACCTGGAAGGAGATGTGGGGAAGGGGTTCAAGATAATAGATGAGTCAGGTACCTTTGCACAGTATAAAATTAACAGGGGGAAATCAAAGGCAATAACAATTGATTTAGAAGAGCTTGAGATTATAAATGAATACCTAGAGATATGGCAAGATGGAGAAATTAAATACCTGGGGGCAGCACTTAAGGAGACAAATGAGTCATTCCAGAAACAATTATAAAGAAAACCTGGGAAAATTAGGCAAAATGTACTAAAATAGTAACTATTAGAGATGGATCTATACCAAATGGTTCAAATATTGCACTGGCATGTAATGACCTACAGTTTATACATGGGCCAGTCCTTCTGGACACCCTCAGAGGATGAAATCACTCACAGAAGCTGGATGAGGTACTTTATCTGGATGGGGGAAAGCTATGGTTTAGCTGGCAGAAATTAAGGACTGATAAAGTGCAAGGGGGCATGGAAGTTCCAGATATAGAAGTGTATGTAAAAACATTACAAATGGTTTACTACACCAAATACTAGATGAGAGATACAAAGCTAGATGGAAAGAAATGTTATGGGAGCAACACCCAAGCATCCTGCAATATTAAGCTCAGTTATCAGGGAAATAAATAGGATATATGTGGGGACAGATCTCAAGAAGTGGAAAACAAAGATTCTTTCTATTGGGGCCATAACAGGTGCTAAACAGAGTATATCATTAGCTTGACACTGAAAACAGGAAAAGATAAAACTCAGATTTTGGATACAGTCACTGAAGATGAGGGCAAATACTATTATGGGAGGAAAGTAAACACAAATATGCATTACCAGATAATATGTATCTTCAGTTCCAAAGCTTGATTAGAAAATTATCCAGGAAGGAATGTTATAGGACTCCAGAATAGAAGGGGGCAGTTTGATAAAATGGATAGCTGAGTGTGGAGAATTCCCAGAAATGAAAATGTTCTTAATTCTGAAAATATATAGAGAATTACAGCAAACAAAAAGATCAGTGACTAAGGGACTTATGCAGTGGTGGACAAATATATTAAGGAAGCCCATCTCAGAAGGTTTTTGGGATCAAGTATATTTGATTATCAATAAAGCAATAAGGTAAAAAATTATGTATTTTTGTGTTGAAATGCCTCTCAAATATTTTTACATGCCAGAAAAACTGGGAAAGCTGTTTCTGAATGAGTGGTTGACTTGTTGGGGGTGTGAAGCAGAAGGAAATATTACCTAGAAACATATCTTCTGGGAATGTCTGTCACTTTATAACTTTGTGACAGATTTGATATCATTAGTTATGGAACTTAGAGGGGAAAGTAATAATAACAGGAGAAAAATACTTGTTCTGGGGGGAGGGGGTCAAACCAAGGTGCCATAAGCAATGGACTGAGAGAGTTAGTGTGGGTAGTAACTTTGATAGAAAAAAGGAAATAACCAGAAACTGAAAAAGAAAGGATAGCCCAAACATATAAGGTGTTAGGAATATTCTAGATGAGCTAAGGAGGAGAAGGGGCAAAATGTAAAGAAAAATACCTTCTAGGTAGGCCATCTGGTTGAAACGGACAGAAAATGCTAAGGAATACAGTTGAGAACAAGAGATAAGTGAAGGAACTTTCCTCTCTGCAGAAGGTATAGGAATCTGTAGAAAGTGTAAATAGTGGGGTGGGGGGTAGATAGAAGTGATTGAAATAACAATAGTTAAAGGTCTAAAGCTGGGAACACATAAATGAAATAAACTGTAGTAAGGAAATATAAAGGATGTAGTATTAAAAACTGTAAAACTTTAAAAGTAATGTAACTCTTAGTTTCAGTATGCATCAGAATTACTCTGATAAACAAAGGTAGGAATCCCATTGTTATATACTGGGCAGCCACTATGAGGTAGTAAAAAGTGTTCCATGCAGGAGGATTGCACATATGCTTTAACCTCTTGGGACTTTGTGTTAATACATGGTTGTTTGCAATTTTCTTTACAGTCTACCACTTTGCATAGGCTATCCTGTCCCTTCCACTTGCTACAATAACCTTTCCTCTAAACCAAATTAATGTAACTCTCACTTAAATGTACTCTAACACTTCAAACTGTAACCAAGTGCATTCCAATAAGTCATATGTGTCTCTTAGAATGATCCCACACAGAAAATTCACAAAACCTTCCTCCACTCCTTTTATTAAATGCCCCACCTCCTTTAAGACTTTCTCTTTCCATTTCTACCACCATAAGACTGCACCCTATATAGCAATTAATGGATTATTCCACAAACTTATTTTTCATATTCTTATCACAGTATTCTACAGCCGTTAAAATTTTTGACTAGGTCAGATAGGAGCTTGCAAGGTGACCCCATATGCATATACATGCCAATTTCTCACAAAGTGTTGCCAGAGAAAACCACAGCTACTACTGCTACCAGAGTGTATAATTAAATATCTAGCATCCCCCGTCATCCTATTGATCCGGGTAAACACATCTTTACCTTTGCATTCCTGTAATTTTTCCATTTCCAATAAAATGTATGTTTAAATAGATCATATTTTAAATAATCATTTTATCTCTTCTGAGCAAAGTGGTAAGTAATGGGAGTTACATAATCGAGGAAGAATCATCAAATGAATTATATTAATCCTTTGAGCTAGATTGTAGACTTCTGATGACCAATAACCCTGTATACTTTCAATCTTATCTAATATAGTATTATAATTAACAATAACTAAAATCCACCATCTTTATCCTAAATATTTTGCACTAACACACCTAACAATTTTATTCTCTTCTACGAGGGTGACAATCTGCCCTACCCTAACTTGCACAGGTTTTTGTCTAGTTCCAAGTTAACTCGGTTTCCCTTTCATATTTATTGAAAATATCTGTAACACAAGGCACTGTAAGTTCTAGTCTCTCCATTATTGACATACAGTCATCAGTAAACATTCTAAAAAATTTCCTCTTGCAAGGGATACCTGCCATGAAATGTCTAATCCACTGAGCTCTTTCACATAGTTAAAATAAACAGTAGCAACAACAAAGGGCACCCTTGGCCTGTGCCTGTACTTAGCTCTTTGTCTGATGTTTCTACCAAATAGTTTGCTGCTATTTAGATAAGTGATTTTGAATAATTTTATTAATGCATTTGTTCAAGATAACTTATGTTTAGTTCAAAATGTCTGCTGCTGTGGGAAATGGGTTTTAAGGCATTCTACGACATATTTCACTAAATTATTTTTGATGCCATTAAGTAGTTGGGAATGATTATTCTATTTGTCTTTAATGTTTGTGTCATACCCAGCATGGAGGGTGTAATAATGTGTAAAGCTGATATGAATCTGTAATTAGTTGTTATTTTAAAAGTCTATTACAGTGCAGACTAGTGACCAGTTGAGAGGGGCTCCCTGCTGTTTGTCTGCTGCTGAAACACATTTTTGTATATTGAAGTTGTGTAGTGGGGGTGCCCCACCTTGTGTACATGATTACAGAAGGATATAGGTTCATAGGTCGGTACTAGGCACTCAGCCCTAGGGTCTATACAAGCCTAGCCATAACAATTCCCTGGCTATTCCTTCCCACAGTATTTACATCCCTGGACCCCTGTCTAGCAGGGCGACTGACGTGATCCCCAGGGTGAATTTCCTATCTCCCATCCAATCATCAAGGTTCCTTTTGAAGAGGGCCAAAGAGGCGTTCTGCTTGACATGTACAGGCTGTCTATTCCAGAGTCTGGGGAGTCTCTGGGTCAGGAACCTATCCCTCCAGCATGTTTTGTTCATTGTGATGACAAGGTTTAGAGCCCTGGAACATGCATCTCTGAGGGACTGGGATTTCTTTAAGTGTAGCATGTCCAACAGCTCTGGGTTTGACATGGCCTTGTATGATAAGCAGAGATCACCTCTGAGTAGACAATATGCAACAGAGTATAGGTGAAATTTTTTTTCGATGGTCAGCATAGGGCATCTGCTTTAGGCCTGTGATTCTTTTAGTAAGGTATTTCTGTGGCCTTTCCAGTTGTTACAGATGTCTTGAGAGGTACATACCAAACATTGTATTCTATAATCTATAATGGGTCTAATGAGGGATGAGTACAGTAGGACAATGACCTCCTTTTTTCTGGATGAAAAAGCCCTTAGTGATGAGGTGTGCCACATAGAAGGATTTCCTGACTGTTGTGGTGATGTGGTTATCGAAGGTGAGACCACTGTCCACCTGTGTCCCTAAGTCTCTTATCACACTTTCGGTGTTTAGTGTACTGCCACCTATGTGGTAATTCATGGGTACATGTTTTTTCCCAAAGGCGATAACTACATTTCTTGGCATTGAGCTTGAGCCCATGGCTCTGGCACCAAGCATCTGTTTCTGTAAAGCCCTTTTGTAGAATACCCACATAATTTGGTGATTCAGTAATGGCTCCCAGTTTGCAGTCTTCTGCGAACTTTGTTAGCCAGAGTCCCTTAGTGTTGGCCTGTACTTCAGAAAAGTAGATGCCAAACAAGAGCGGTCCAAGGACTGAACCCTGAGGTACTCCACTTGTCACTTGTCTGGAGCTGGATTTGGAGTCAGCTACTTTTGCAGTGTGGGTTCTGTCAGTAAGCCAGCTGACAACCCATCAAGTTATGTAGGGATTAATGCCCAGCTTAGTAAGTTTATCTATGATTCCAGAGTGGGGGATGGTGTTGAAGGTCTTGGCGAGGTCCAGATAGGCTGTGTGAACCACCTTACCCTTGTCCACAGCTCTGGAGACTGATTCAAAGACGTCAATCAGGTTCAGGAGACAAGATTGTCTCTTCATGAACCCAAACTGCATGGGGTCCAGTGTTTGAAGGTTGCCAATGTCTTTGTTTATAAGTTCCATGATAATACGTTCCATGGCCTTGCAGATCAGGGTCATCAGACTGATGGAGCAGTTGTTCCCGGGATCCAAGGTGGATCCCCCCTTGTGGAGTGGGATAACTGTAGCCGTGTGCCACTCAGTGGGCATATTTTCAAAGTTATTTTGCTGTTTGGGTGGGTTGGTATTCCATTTACTTGGACTGATTTTTTTTTTTTCTTATTTGGGAAAATATTGATAAAATAGCTAAATTAACAGAGCAATGGAAGCCATCTTTTGGGCAAGTTTCTTTAAGTTAAGATGATTTTCTAAGGGTGGAAATGGGAATGACATTGGGCTTGCTTATGTCTCCAGTGGTGTTTGTATGTACAATCTGCATATATATGCATGTGTTATACTGAATAGTAAATTGACACCTAGATTATTACACTAGTTGGACAACGAATGGGTGTGGGTGGTAAAAGCATTTCATTGATAGATTCTGGCTGTCATAGGGTATTTGGTAGGGTGCATTTATTGTTTCTTTGGTGAGCATGAGCTTCAAATATTTGGAGAGATTGTTGTTGAATCGACATATTCAGTAACTTAGTTATAGAAGTTCATCAAGATTTTCAGGCATCTTAGTCTGGATTGCTCTAGTTTACATGCCTGGGGGGACAATATTCTCTGTTGTGCTTTTTGTTTGGTGATCTGTAATGTGAACAACACTGTCCTGACAGGGCATTCCTAGACAAAGATGGTACTGAACAGACAAACATATGAGTGTGCTATTGTTACCATTTGTGATTACGTTGCTTCCTATCTGGTTGCTTTTAATTTTCATGGAAATGATGAGAGTCTGCATAAAGTTAGAAAACTGCTGAGTTTGGCAAACATTGTCAGCCTGGCAACAGGAGGTCTGAATTTGAAAAAAAAAAGAAAATACATTTTTCCTGATGATTATGCCAATGTAAAAGCTTTAGTTCATTTCTGAAGGAAGTCTAGAAATATAATAGATGGCTGAGGAAAAAATATAACCTAGATCACAGTGGTATGTTCTTGGTTCTGTACGCTTGAATAATTTTCATGTGAATGATTTTTATGTGCCCTTTCTGGATTTAGAGATGACTGGAACTTTAAATTACTGAGGAGTCTGTCTTCTTTGTGCTTTATGGAGTACACAGACTGCATGATGAAATGACATCTCATTACCTTCTGATGGAAGCATACTACGTCTCATTACCTTCTGATGGAAGCATACTACATCTCATTACCTTCTGATGGAAGCATGCTACATCTCATTAACATCTGATGGAAGCATACTACGTCTCATTACCTTCTGATGGAAGCATACTACGTCTCATTACCTTCTGATGGAAGCACGCTACATCTCATTAACATCTGATGGAAGCATACTACGTCTCATTACCTTCTGATGGAAGCATGTTATGTCTCATTACCTTCTGATGGAAGCATGCTACGTCTCATTACCTTCTGATGGAAGCATACTACGTCTCATTACCTTCTGATGGAAGCATGCTACATCTCATTACCTTCTGATGGAAGCATGTTGTCTCATTACCTACTGATGGAAGCATGCTATGTCTCATTACCTTCTAATGGAAGCACGCTACGTCTCATTACCTTCTGATGGAAGCATGCTACGTCTCATTAACATCTGATGGAAGCATACTACATCTCATTACCTTCTGATGGAAGCATGCTACGTCTCATTAATGTCTGCTGGAAGCATACTACGTCTCATTAACATCTGATGGAAGCATACGACGTCTCATTACCTTCTGATGGAAGCATACTACGTCTCATTACCTTCTGATGGAAGCATACTACATCTCATTACCTTCTGATGGAAGCATGCTACGTCTCATTAACATCTGATGAAGCATACTACGTCTCATTACCTTCTGATGGAAGCATACTACGTCTCATTACCTTCTGATGGAAGCACGCTACATCTCATTAACATCTGATGGAAGCATACTACGTCTCATTACCTTCTGATGGAAGCATGTTATGTCTCATTACCTTCTGATGGAAGCATGCTACGTCTCATTACCTTCTGATGGAAGCATACTACGTCTCATTACCTTCTGATGGAAGCATGCTACATCTCATTACCTTCTGATGGAAGCATGTTGTCTCATTACCTTCTGATGGAAGCATGCTATGTCTCATTACCTTCTAATGGAAGCACGCTACGTCTCATTACCTTCTGATGGAAGCATGCTACGTCTCATTAACATCTGATGGAAGCATACTACATCTCATTACCTTCTGATGGAAGCATGCTACGTCTCATTAATGTCTGCTGGAAGCATACTACGTCTCATTAACATCTGATGGAAGCATACAACGTCTCATTACCTTCTGATGGAAGCATACTACGTCTCATTACCTTCTGATGGAAGCATACTACATCTCATTACCTTCTGATGGAAGCATGCTACGTCTCATTAACATCTGATGGAAGCATACTACGTCTCATTACCTTCTGATGGAAGCATACTACGTCTCATTACCTTCTGATGGAAGCACGCTACATCTCATTAACATCTGATGGAAGCATACTACGTCTCATTACCTTCTGATGGAAGCATGTTATGTCTCATTACCTTCTGATGGAAGCATGCTACGTCTCATTACCTTCTGATGGAAGCATACTACGTCTCATTACCTTCTGATGGAAGCATGCTACATCTCATTACCTTCTGATGGAAGCATGCTATGTCTCATTACCTTCTAATGGAAGCACGCTACGTCTCATTACCTTCTGATGGAAGCATGCTACGTCTCATTAACATCTGATGGAAGCATACTACATCTCATTACCTTCTGATGGAAGCATGCTACGTCTCATTAATGTCTGCTGGAAGCATACTACGTCTCATTAACATCTGATGGAAGCATACGACGTCTCATTACCTTCTGATGGAAGCATACTACGTCTCATTAATGTCTGCTGGAAGCATACTACGTCTCATTAACATCTGATGGAAGCATACTACGTCTCATTACCTTCTGATGGAAGCATGCTATGTCTCATTAATGTCTGATGGAAGCATGCTACGTCTCATTACCTACTGATGGAAGCATACTACGTCTCATTAACATCTGATGGAAGCATACTATGTCTCACTACCTTCTGATGGAAGCATGCTACGTCTCATTAATGTCTGCTGGAAGCATACTACATCTCATTAACATCTGATGGAAGCATACTACGTCTCATTACCTTCTTCTGGAAGCATGCTACGTCTCATTAATGTCTGATGGAAGCATACTACATCTCATTACCTTCTGATGGAAGTATACTACGTCTCATTACCTTCTGATGGAAGCATACTATGTCTCATTAATGTCTGATGGAAGCATACTACGTCTCATTAACTTCTGATGGAAGCATACTATGTTTCATTAATGTCTGCTGGAAGCATACTATGTCTCATTAACGTCTGATTGAAGCATACTGCTTATAATACTTAGAACAAAATATTGTCATATAGAAGCCAAATCATCTGATGTTTTAATAATCATTAAAGAACACTGTATATGTGAAAAGAAACTAATGACTAAGTGGCAAAAACAAAAAATCCTCTCTAAACAAATCTTTTGGTTCCTTTACTTGGCTACTCTTATTTGGGGATGGTCCATTTAATCAGTATTAATGTTTTATAGCAAGACTTTCTGTGCATGATATGAACATTGAGAAGTTGGGCCAACCCTCCTCTGGCAACTTTTATTATATGGATTTATTTCCTGTTTGCCTGTGCTTCAATTCAACAGCATTGACTGGAATTTAATATATATATATATATATATATATATATATATATATATATATATATATATATATATATATATATATATATATTAATGTTTAGATTGTCGAGCAGATTCAATAAAGCCTACACAAACCATTTACACCACAGCTCGCACATGGTAGCGCACTATTTTTGATTCAGTAAGAGGCTCTACATGGTGTGTAGAGCCAGACAAACAAGGTAAACACTGTGGCATGCTAATTACAGTATAAACAGCAGAAATGTATGCTAATCACCCAATCCAAGATGGAGGAGCTAGTCAACAAACTATAAAGCAACCATATAGACTCAGTGCTGGTTTTCCCTGCAAATTCCCAAATCTATTGGAATACGGCCATGGAAAGGCATCTACACAGAAAGAATATTGCTGTGGCTTTAATTCATGTGTATGTGCAACAGGCTGAAGTCTATCCTGCTGCTGCTGCTAATAGACCAAGGCCAAGAAGGAGAAGAGTTTTCAGACCCCATTTAACGTATCACAATCTACATAACATGAAAACTGTAGACCACTACAGGGTGGATAGAGACGCAGTACAAGAACTCTTCAACCCTCAACTCAGAGCCAGGGCAAACCGAGGGGAACCCATACCAGTGGAGACAATGGTATGTGTAGCACTTAGAATTTTAGCCACAGGATCCATTCAGAGACCAACAGGGGACATGTAGAGGTGTCACAGGATCGGCATCCAGGACCCTCCATCAATTCCTGAATGCTATGCTGCAAAATGCCAGTAACCACATATATATTTCCCTGTACTCCTGAGGACAGGGCCACAAATATGCAGGAGTTCTACCCTGTAGCACACTACCCCAAAGTACTGGGTGCCATAGGTAGCACACATATAGAAATTAATGCAACACCTGGGGAACAGGGAAGGCTGTACATAAATAGAAAGGGCTTCCACTTTATTAACATGCCAAGTCATGTGTAATGCCAAGGGAATCATGTTGAACAAGTATGCTGGCAACCCTGGCAGGTACAGAGACACACATATCTGGTACACCTCCTAACTGTATCAGATATTCACTAGGGGGGGATATCGCACAGGGTGATTTACTGGGTGATGCAGGTTATGCAATGGAACCGTGGCTGATGACACCCATCAGAAATGCACATAGACCCACTGAAGAATACCATAATGAGTCACATGCTCAAACCAGAAATATCATAGAGCATGTGTTTAGGCTGCTGAAGTTGTGGTTCCAGTGCCTTGATACATCTGGGGAAGCCCTGCAGTACAATCCACATACATATACTGAAATATTCACTGTATGTTCAATGCTACACAACATCATCCTGAGAAAACAGCTTCAGCAGGATCAACAAGGGAAAGGAGCACACATCCTACCACCAATGGCAAAATCACCTCAGCCACATTCAGTTGAGGAGTCAGAGGGGGAGCCAGCAGCTGCTGTGGGTGTAGGCAGATGTAGGCATGCTGAATATGCCCTCACATCGGCTAAGAGACAATGCATAGCACACTCACTTACCACCTAAGGAGCTAAAACTTTCATCCTACGTATATAGCTCATAACCTTTACCTACCTATGTAATGGCTGTGTAGTCCTAGCATCGAACAGAGTCAGCCCTGACCTAAAACTGTTGCAACTATTTGATTTACAAGGTGAGTGCTGAACCTGGAGTGTATTGTTTAATAATACAATGAATGGCATATCCTTGTATGCAGTTACTTGATAATGTAAAGAAGTAAAAGGTGGGTGATTTGTACAGAAATTACTTTAACATGTGACAGCAGAGACATATGTGACATATGTGTCCATTATCAAGTAGTAGGCCTCAGGCATCAAAGATTTACACTATCCTCAGTTTAGCACCATTATTTTGTAGTGGAAAATCATTAAAGAGTGAAGTCAGAAAGTAATGAGACATATTTCACTTTCATACTTCACAACCCTCATAAGATCATTCAAAATACTGATGAAAAAATGTTTGATTCTATCATCTGTCTAACCTTCTAAGACCAGTATAAGTCAAAGGTACAATTACCAAATCAACATCACAAATGCAGATATACTAAGCACTAAGGCAGCTATGCACCCTGGACATCAGGCACAAATGTTATGTATCCCTGAATTTAAAAGATGGAAAACAGGGATATGGTACAGTTATCATCACTTGCACAGGGTGTTGTGCTGGGGGTAGGAAACCTAGGCTGACCCAAAAGTTCTGTGAGTGTGTGTGAGTAAGAAAGAGAAACAGGCAGACATTTGGATAAAGTAACACATGGCCAGTGAGACAAAAGGAGCTTTAAGCTGCATGCCTGAACCATGTAATTGTTGTGTGTGTGCCTGTATGGATCCTGCAGGTGAAGCTGATGTGTGAGTATCTGCAAGAACACAGCCAAGCTCTGTGCTAGCTCTACATCTTGATATGTCAGACAGGTGTGAACTATGCATGGTAGAGGTGGCAGTTCATTGTTTTCATACCTGACCACAAGAACTGACTCTGCCAGGAGTTGCACTGGTACGTCCACACCATTGTTCAGATGTACTGCTGCTACCTGATTGTAACTGATGTCTGCTGGATGAGCTCTTCTTACGAGGATGTCCAGGACCATGACCCCATGGCCTGCCATGTCTAAGTGTCAACACCTCAACTACTGATGGAGCAGTGGAAGTGGTACCACTATGGGAGTGTGATCGGGCATGGCTATGTCAGCTAACAGCAGATGATGTGGCTGACCTATGCCCATGAGGATGCCATCCCCTTTCAGCAGATATTCCATCACAGACACCACACTATCAAATGTGTCATTCATCCGATCCATCAAGTTGGAAACATGGTGGAGGAAGTCACACATGCCAGCTTGTGCCACATCTGCAACCCTAACCATTTCTCTGAAGGACCTATGGGAATGTGCCTGTGCCTCCATAATGGCCCTAAATGTATGTTGAGTGGCATGGGAAGACACACTGAGATCAGGTGGAGGATGGACAGCAGCCCTCCTATGAGCACCCGTAACAACCGTCCTGCATGGCACCTCACTCATACTTTGGCTATGGCCAGAATCAACAGGCACTGAAGCCATAGTAACCACACTTCCCTGATCGAGTGCCTCACCATCTACCTGTACAATATCTGTGGGCTCACTGGAATGGGTTGTAGGCCTACTGGCTGTGTCAAATAGAATTGTGTAAAGAATAGTGACACAAGCACCACGATGCTCAATAAAAACTAAATTTATTAATAAATTTAGTTTTTATTGAGCATCGTGGTACTTGCGTCACTACTTTTTATACAATTTGGACTTTTTTGAATGCCACTTGCTTTGTCTATGTGGTAAGAGCTCTTTTTGTTCTGTGTCAGATGGAATTACAGGAGATGGTTGAATGTCAACCTCAGTGTCAGAGATTCAACCTCTGCACCCTCAACTGTGCCTCTGTTTGGCCACCATTATCATCAGAGTCTTTCGATACTCTGGCATTAGGTGGTAAGAGCCCTAGACTTCCACTGTAAGGATCACCTGTAATAATAGGCAACACACACAGGAAAATATTAATAGCTACACTACTATAGTCAAATGTATGCTAACAAAGCAACAGTGGTGCCACAACTACAGACGGTGCAGCAATACACACAACAGTCCTGTCACCCACAGCACACATAAGGATAAACAGTTATATATTCCTTTGAACTGCTCATCAACACTGACAAACAAGGTATTTGTCTTACCCTATGCAGTTGATGCTATGCTTCTCATGGATGATGGTCCTGGAAGAAGTTAAGTAAAAATTAAAGACAACATCATCACATCTAACAGTAACACAGGGGGTTAAAATGTTTTGCCCTTTTATGTTTATTAACTATACTTTCTGTCTAAGTCCATATATAATCAATCAGAATGTGTTGTTAACTGCAGCAATCTACAGTTTCCTTCCCCACTCAAACCAATTTATTGTTAAAAAGAACTAACTTATTTCTGTAAATATCTTAGTATACAAGAGTATTTAACAATTCAGGAACATAAGCCTACCTGGGAGATCCTCCTGGGGCATACCTGCTGTCCCTGAAACAGTAGCACCAATTTCAAGGACATGCTGTTCTGCACTTTCCTGGGAGCTGTCTGGATCCCTGACAGTGGACAGGAACTCATTTGCTGTAAGTGGTGGCTCTGTAGTAGGCCCCCTGGTACCCATCCAGTCACAGGCCACTGCAGATGCTCTCTTCCATGCAGATGAGATTGTGTCAGTGGCCCTATGGTGCACCTGATCATATGTCCTGTTGTGGCCACCTACTGCATTCACATCGGCAACTATCTGTTGCTAAATTTGCATTCTGCCTGCCATATCTCCATATTGTCTCTCAAGCAGAAAGGCACAATGTCACCTAAAAGCTTCCACAATTACCTGATTTTAAGGGTCACTGAAGGGGGTTTAGAAGGATTGAGATGCCTGTATGCCATAGTCCTAGGTAACCTAAAATACAATGGAGGGATAGTACACATAAGTATCACATAACTAAAGAACTCCTGTTTCCAGATAAAACAGAAAAGGTAGCATTTCACTATTACCCACGGGGGAAACATAAAACAGACAAGATAGTGAAATATGAAAAACAGGAATTGTGTATTTGCAACATATTACATTCACACACAAAGCAAGGCTGGACGCAAAACAAGGAGAGTAGCAATAGCAACATATCCCTGTTTATGCCAAAACAGAAATGCAACTTTGCTCCCCCACCCCTAAAAGAACAGGCAAATGAAACATTTTCCAAGCAAACCATCAGTAAAATGTTTAAAGTACTGTCAAATGAACTCTTCCTGAAGCATGTCTACAGATTTAACACAGAACATTCTATTTTAAGCTATTGTCAATCATGTATACCTGTGAAATGCCCTGACAAACATGCCCATGCCATCAGTATACTTCTAAGTAATGTATACAGATAAAAGTAGCATTTGCTAATTTAGATATACATACACACACACACACACACACACATACACACACACACACACACACACACACATATATATATATATATATATATATATATGTATACACACACACACACATAATATTAAACAGATTTTTCTTAATGACAATTCAGCATATGAAGTATATAGCTGAAAAATGCAGGCAAACCTTTTCAAGGTCAGTATTCTTCTGTGCAGATATATCCCAAAATAATAGCCTCTTCTGTTTTCTCCACATAAACAAGTCTCCTCACTTGCAGTTTACCTAGCTACACAGTTGCCTTTTTATGGTGTAAATTCAGGGCTGTGAGCATGGTGAAGATGAAAATGAGGTGCAACCTCATTAGAATCGCTGAATCCCAAATACTTGGCTCTGTGTAGCACATGTAAACATAGTGCAGGCACTCCCTCAGTGTTTATTGTTAATGGATTGCAACTGTGAATGATTATTAGTATGGAGAAGGAAAACACAACAGCAATGCAGACTGCCCTTCCTCCAGTGGGTGTGTCAGGTTAGACTTACAAAGTGTAGAAGTAATTTTATCAAGGTTGGAAATGTAAGTAAGCAGCACACAATTCAGAGGTTCTCTTCTTTAACATCCAACTTCCCCTTCACTTGTTGATAACTGTATATTATTGACATTTAATATCCTCAGACATTTTAAGGACAATGATACAGAATGCCTTTCAGACTGCATGTCTCAGATTACTGGTCAGATAATTCAGGAATGAGCAACAAACACAAAGAGATAAGATAGAGCTTTATTTTGCAAACAATAGTCATAAATGGTTGTGTGATTACTCAGTGAGCTACATCTGAAATCAATGCATGTACAAATAATTGTCATATGATTTGTTAGTACTATGTATGATTTTGCAGTTGGTTGTATGCAGAATGATTTCAGTTCCCTGCTGCAAAGCTGTTTGTGTTGCAAAGAGGGATAAGGCACGCTTACTGTGTTCTAAAGGTTAATTGGAGTGAGAGTTCAAATCCAGACCTATGTAAACATATTTCATATATACTAACAAATATTTTGTAATGTTTATTTCAGAGATAGCTTTTCTTCATGTCAGTTATGTTTCACTTTTATTTTTTATTTCTGTGCATGGTGCACAACTTAACACAAACAAGGGAAATGGAAAAAATTAATGTCAGGTTTCACTGTATTTATCTCATTTGGGTGATGCTTAGCAGGTGCAAACCTGGACTAGTGACCCATACAGAAAGCAGACAGAACACCTGCAGAGAGGGCAGCTATAAAAGTGTAAAGGTCAAAAAGGATACATTGTTGCAATTTTTTCTTTCTATCATGCAATGCCTCTAAGCAACATTTCACAGTGTTTAACAAGGTTCCCCTACACCTGCAGCCATTGAACACCTCCAGACATGAAGCAGACAGTCAATAAGTGAAAATGGATACATTCAACCAATTCTGTTGGGCACCACATATAACATGCTAAGTGGCATTGCATGATGGTTAACACACACAGAAGTTAAGAATGAGTAGGAAACTATGGAACTGTCATATAACTTTTCCTGTGATAGCAGGTGTAAGTGTAGGGCTGGAATACAGATGGTCCTGGATTCTGGTACAGACTGTGCAACCTACTTTTACTGTTGTGACAGTGCAGTTTAGAGCAATGAACTGAAAAATATACAAGTGTTATTTCAACATTATTGTGGCAACAAGTGCAAGTGTAGGGCTGCCATACACATGGTCCATGGTTGTAATGCAGGATATTCCAGAAATTTTTAATGTTTCATTTCCCATTACATTCACTCTCACTTATAACATTTTAGATAGTAGAGCTGATATGAATTATATGTGTGAGGGATAAGACACCCTTATTGTGTTTTCAGATGTATAAATGAGGGTATACTGTCTACTTTATTTATGAAAGTATAATTCTACTATCTGGACTTGGATGGCCTTCACAATTAAATAAGACACATACACAACTAGATCTATATACAAGAACCTTGTCAGGTCACACACATACATGTATAATACCTCAAACTGCCACCTGTATTTATGAATGATTCCTAGCTATGTCTGAGCAGCACTTCTTCTGTGGCAAAGATGGAAAATCACTACTGTGGAAGAGTGTTTTGTCCCTTATGCTTAGGTTTGATCCCACACATGGACAGGGTCATTTGGTGCTGGTCACAAAATTGCTCTGCTAACAACAACCATCTAACGATGATCAATAAGGGTACTCAGGTTTTTACATGGCTAGGCTTATAAAGGCCCTTAGCCCATTAGCCTAGTAACTGCCTCTGAACCTATGAGCTTAGAAACCTATGCAGGCCTCCCAACATCTTCTCTTCAACATGCACTGCTGATGTCATCCACTATAAGTTGTCTTGCACCCTTGTAAAAGTCAGACTTCTGCTGTGGCACATGCATAAAGCAGTGAGTGCTGTAGTCTGTGTACTTAGGTAGGGGGGGTCTGTTCTCACCGCAGTCAACTGGCGTGTGTGCATGTGTGTGTGTGTGTGTGTGTGTGTGTGTGTGTGTGTGTGTGTGTGTGTGTGTGTGTGTGTATACGTCTATATAGCCAGAAAAGCATAAGTGTGTATTCTACAGTTAGCATTCCAATCCCATGGATTGACACTATTTTGACAGTTGCACATGTCTAAATGTCCATTTCATGCAGGCCTCCCAACACCTTCTCTCCAACAACCACTGTTGATGTCATCCACTATAGGTTGTTCTGCAGCCTTATAAAAGTCAGACTTGTTCTGTGGGGCTTGCATAAAGTACCATGTTCTGTATTCCATGTATTTAGATAGGTAGGGGGTTCTGTTCACACTGCAGTCAACTGGGGTCTGTGTGTGTGTGTGTGTGTGTGTGTGTGTGTGTGTGTGTGTGTGTGTGTGTGTGTGTGTGTGTGTGTGTGTGTTTTTGTACACTTGCTTGACATTAGAGAGTGCCTTTTACACCAGCATGTGGGACACTACTATTGCCATATTCTCTTTACCAGACACTGCTGATGTCATCACCTATAAAGTGCTGTCTGAGACACTCCAAGTCAGGCTTGAGCTGTGGCACTTGCCTTTAATACAGAGTTCTGTAGTTGGTGTACTTAGACAAGGGTTCTGTTTTCACTGTAGTTATCTGGGGTGAATGTGCACTTGCTTGACCTTAGAGAAAGCCTTTTACACCCGCATATGGGACACTGCTATTACCATATTCACCAGACACTGTGGATGTCATCTCCTATATCTGATTTGTGGACGTGCACTATTCCCACCAGGGCAGGGTCAGAGACTGGCCCAGAGGCCAGGCAGAAGTCACTTCATTCTATATAATGCATATTACAGTGACAGGGCTTTCAGTCTATCTCTATAGGTAATGGCATGGTTTGTAGGTCTTATGCTTTCTTGGTGAGAAACCTGTGTGGTCTCTCCAGCTTCTGCATGTATCTGGTGAGGTACATGCAAATAGATTATTATATGCTGTTAGTGTTCTGATGAGGTTCAAGTATAGTACTGTTATATAATCCTCAGATCTGAATGCGATGGTGTGACTTATGATGCACAACGTAGTCTTTCCAGACCACTGTGGACACTTGGTGGTCAAAGTTCAGATTGCTATCTATGTGTGTCTTCCAAGGTCTTGCATCACTGAGTTTCAGCATAGGGGAGTGTTGTCAATGTTGTAGACCATGTGGCTTTATCATTAATCATTTGTCTGTGTTAGCCCCTCTTATAGTATGTTATCATCATTGGTGGACCCAGTGATTGCACCCAATATGCAAGAATTAGCAAATGCGGTAAGCCAAAGGCCATATACTTTATCTGAACTGTCAAGTAATAAATTCCAAACAGTAAAGGGCCAAGCACAGATCCCTGGGGTACACCAATGGTGACAGCTCTACTGGTACAGGTTGATTCACCAACTTTCACAGTATGTGTTCTGTCGGAAAGCCAATTGGTTTCCCATCTAGTGACATAAGGGTTAATCCCTGCCTAGGAGAGTTAGTCAATGATACCTGCATGGGGGATTGTGTCCAAACCCTAGGCCAGATGAAGATAGGCAGTATACAGTGTCTTATCTTCATCCAGGCCTGTTGCACAGAATTCAGTGGGCTATGACAATATCACAGATCACCTATAGCATGACCCAGCACACACACCTTCCTGACACATATGTCAATACACCCTCCACACAGACTATGTTCCTGTAGAAGGGTGTGCAGCAGCATATCCATGCATGTATAGACACAGCCTGACGCTCTTCATCTGTGAGGTAGACCAACATGTCATCATGGACCTTTTCTAAATGTATACTGGTAATATCCCTGCTGTGTGCAACATTCCTGTATGATTTGTTAATGCTGCATCATGCCTGTTGCATCTGTTAAATGTCCTCAAAGATGTTTTTGAGGACATGCATGATGACAGCACTATCATCCTTGAGAAGCACAAGGCATTTGACACAAATTCACACTGAGGTGGTCGCTCAACACTGTCATATGTGGCAATAAACATGTATATCACCAACTGGGTAGACCAGTGGAACACATGCATGGCATCTGAATATGTTGATATGTATGAAGTAATCTATATATATCTGGTACATATATCACAGGTGTCATGAATGACATACACATCCTGTGTCCAAACAGCTGTCCAAAGGGCTACAGATCATTGACACCAACTGTGATATTAGTATAATACAGAGAGTATCAACACATACCAAAGACTTCTGTCACAGGAATGACATCACCTGCAATGAGCCAAAAACTTGGGAGAATTTGTTATTTCATGAAAACAAATTCACAACCCAAGGATAATGTAGACTACATGAAAAGAGACATGGAAGAGCTCCCTGATCATGTATCCCAGGGAGGTATGACCCTGACCCTGAGTAGCATCCTGCCCTTACCAAGAATGATGCCACAGTAGAAAGAAAAAAATGATCAACTTCAACAATTGGCTAAGTTTCTGATGGCATTCAAAGGGGGATCCAGTATCTGTTTACCTGGGATGACATGCTCGACAAGCCATGTTGCTTTGCAAGAGATGGCTTGCACCTGTCACCCGTAGGCTTTCAAATACTGGCAAAGGCTCTTGCTGCCCCCTAGTGCCTTTTTTAGGCAGGGCTCAAAAGACAAACCCACCACCGTAAATAGCACAAGTAACCAAAAACTGAGGGTAATGCTACTCAACGCCAGAAGTCTAAACCTCAAAATGCATGCACTCGAGGCACTCCTCAGTATGGAGAACATCAATATCTGTGCAGTAACAGAAACCTGGTTTAAGGGTCCAGAGAGCACCCCAGCCCTACCAGGCTATAATTCATACCATACCTTTCGGCCACAGAACCCGGACCGAAACACAAAAGGCGGGGGTGTATCCATATTCATCAAGGATACTCACACCTCCAGGTTAGTGGCGCAGCACAATGTATCAGAGATCATCCAAGTGCAACTAACAATGGGCAAAACTGCAATCCAAATTGTAGCTTGCTACAGATCAGCCACCATGACCCAGGACCCACATTCCACATTTCTGGAGACACTGGGAAATATGAAGGTACTACCAAACACCCTAATACTGGGTGATTTCAACTACCCAGACATTAACTGGGAGAACTACTCAAGTACTAACTCCCTTGCCCAATGCTTCCTAGAATTTATAAACTCGAACGTCCTGGATCAACTGGTTAACACCCCCACCAGAGGGAACAACATATTGGACCTGGTCATCACCAACATGTGCGACCGGTGCTCCACACCTGATGTCAACCCCTCGCTGGTTAGATCAGACCATAGACTAATCACTCTGGATATTAACATTCTGCCCCCAACCCCAATCAAGGAAACCACCGTGAAAAAACTTTTCAAAAGCAAACTTCACGTTGCTTAAGACCGAGGTGGAAAGGTTCACAGCCCCCACGCCAATGGACAATGCTTGTTCAAGCTGCTGATACCTATACAAAGGCACTCTATGATCATCTGCAGGAATGCATGGATTGTGCTATCTCAAGTAAAACCAAGACTCACTCCTACAAGAAAAGGAAACCAGTCTGGTGGACCCCTGCCATAAACAGGCTCTACAATAGAAGGAGAAAACTAGTGCAGATAAGAGCAAAATCCTAGAAGGAAAGACATCCCTGATCAGTATCAGCAAGAAACTACAATCCCTCATTAAATCATCCAAGGCTAGCTTTGAAAGAAAAATTGCCAAGGACTCCAAAGATAACCACAAAGTGTTCTTTAGCTATGTCAAGAACCTAAGTGGAAACTCTCAGATCTGCTCTGAGTTGGTGCAGAATGGCAGAAAATACACTGAATCAACTGATATTGCCAACATTTTGGCAGACAGGTTCAGTGCAAACTTCACACCCCTCTCACCCACTAAAGACCCCATAACCATACCAGAAGAATGTAAGGCCCTGGAAATCACAGACACCCAGGTTAAAACAGCCCTATCCAAAGCCAAAAACACAGTCTCAATGGGACCGGACAGTGTCCCAGGCTGTGTCTTACAAGAGCTCCAAAATGAACTAACCCCTAACCTAAACACACTGTTCAAACTCAGCCTCTTTACAGGCTACATACCCATAGAGTGGCACACAGCAACAGTTATCCCACTCCACAAAGGTGGCACCACAACGGACCCTGGGAACTATCACCCTATAAGCCTGACTAGCCTGGTCTGCAAGGCTATGGAGCGCATCATCATGGAACTCATTAACAGAGACATTGGGAACCTCTAAACATTGGAACCCACCCAGTTTGGCTTTGTTAAGGGCAGATCATGCCTCCTAAAGCTGGTGGACTTCTTTGAGACAGCTATCAAGGCATTAGATGAGGGTAAGGAGGTCCACACAGCCTACCTAGACCTCGCAAATGCTTTTGACACCATTCCCCATTCTGGTATTATAGACAAACTCACCAACCTGAACATTAACCCATACGTCACAAGATGGGTTGCAAATTGGCTCACGGACAGAACCCTCACAGTGAGAGTTACAGACTTTAGGTCTGACTCTAAACTGGTTACAAGTGGCATCCCCCAGGACTCAGTCCTAGGACCCCTCCTGTTCGGTATATACTTCTCAGAGGTACAGGAAGGCACTGGAAGACTTTGGCTGACCAGGTTCACAGATGACTGCAAACTAGGGCCCATAATTGATTCTCCAGCTGACACAGACACCCTCCAGAAGGGTCTCACTGAGATGGATACCTGGTGTCAAAATCATGGCCTCAAGCTGAATGCCAAAAAGTGCATAGTCATCCCCTTTGGAAAAATCAAAGTACCCATGAACTACCACATAGCTGGTAGTCCCCTAAATACAGAAAAAGTAATAAGAGATCTGGGGACCCACGTAGATAGCAATCTCTCCTTTGATAATCATATTGCCAAGGTGGTTAGAAAATCCTTCTATGTGGCCCACCTAATCTCAAAAGGGTTTGCATCCAGAACAAAGGAGGTTATTGTGCCTCTCTACTCATCATTTATTAGACCCATTATAGAATACAACGCCCCATTTGGGATGTACCTTACAAGACACCTGCAACAGCTGGAAAGACTACAAAAGTACCTCACCAAGAGGATTACTGGCCTCAAACAGATGACCTATGCAGCCCGACTAAAGAAACTCCAGCTGTACTCAGTTGCATACCGCTTGCTCAGCAGTGATCTCTGCTTGACATACAAGTCCATGTCCAACCCAGAATTGATGGATATGCTCCACCTAAAAAAAAAACAAATCCCTGAGAGACACACGCTCTAGGGATATAAACCTTACCACAATGATAAATAGGACATGCTGGAGGGATAGATTCCTGACCCAGAGACTCCCCATGCTTTGGAACGAGATTCCAATATACATCAGGCAGAGCCCCTCACTAGCACTCTTCAAGAGAAACCTTGACGGGTGGATGGGAAACAGAAAATTTACCCCGGGGATCACTGCAGTGGCTCTGCTGGACAGAGGTGCAGGGAACTAATGGCTCTGCTGGTCAGTGGTACAGGGAACTAATCTAAGGGGGTGGCGAAAGCCAACACACTCTGGCTAGGCTTATAAATGTCCTTGGGCAGATAGCCTAGTACTTACCTATGAACCTATGAACCTATCATGCCCAATAAGTATGTGACCTGTGTCCTGGGGTAGATGGTTTGTGGAAGGTCCACCAGCATGTGGCCACATTGCTGACTACTCCCTTGTATGCAACACAATTACTGAGTATGTGAAGGACATCCACATCAAAGATAATAATACCTCCACCATTCACAGCCTTCATCACACCAGTAACTGTACAATGCACCCTTCTTCATGTACTTCCCTACACATCTTCCAGTGACTGAAGAGTACCATCTTTGCCACAGTGAGCTGTCACACATCTTATTGGCCATACCTAGGTATTCTTTTTGTGGCATAAACATTACTGTCTGATGGTGCAGAACCCCCATCAACATGTTACACCAGATGCATGTGCAATACCTGTTCTGGTGATGCACACATAATATACATAGCTATAGCATGGGTAACATTCATGACAGTGTGGATTGTGCTATCGATATATATATATATATATATATATATATATATATATATATATATACGTATGCCATGTATTGATCATGTCACATACAGGTATATCAGTGTCCCTCCTAACACCTTCAGCAAATATTACAGTGTCAGGATGGTGTGAGTGATTACCCTCATAGATTGCTGACATATCATGATAGTTGTACAAGTGTGCATATGCAGAACTATCTCTGATCACTCAGAATCACATATTTTATTTTCTTTATTTATTTGTTTGACATTTGTTTACTGGGGATGTCCAACTGGGCCAGTAGCCCATTTTCAGCAGAGGCCCAGGGAGAAAAGCTCCACATACAGAAATATAGTCATATTGGATTATTTACAAGTAGATTTTTTTAAATGTATACAAAGTGCACACAGTTACTTTGTAGGTACAACAATTACATCATTTAACATCTATTATACTTTGAAGGCCGGATATAATAGATAGCACAGATATACTCATAAAGATGATAGATATGTATAGAAAAGAATACTCAGTAGGTACCATCATTTCATTGTATTTCATCTGGTATACATTGTTTACACATTTACAGGTACCATGGCAGTAGTTTTAGTATATGTATATAAGTACATCATTGAAACACAGTGGATCTACAATATTTGGTTAAGGGGAGATTAGGAGAGTAAGAAGTAGTCGAAATGAGAAAACAAGGGTGATTTGCTGCAGCAAGGAAGAGGAGATGGAAAAAAGTATTTAGCCTGGTGTTGAGTAGGAGCAAAAGCACGTGTCATGTGCATGATTGCTGAGCAGATTGTTAAAGGTTGTGAGGTTGATGGTATGCAGAATAGTCTGTGTGATGTTATTCCATGCCTTAGATATGTGGTTAGAGTATAGTGCTTCTCCAAAGTTGTTGTTGGCATTTGACACTTTTAACAGCAGTTTGTTAGAGGACCTCAGGGGTCTATTTTTTGTTTCAATGTTTACGAGGTTTTGGAGAGATGGGAATGTGCTTGTTTAATGTGTGATAGAGTGAGCTTGAACGAGATGGTTGAAGGATAAGAGCTTGGATAGTTAAGCCATTTTAGTTGCCTGAGAGCAATGCAGTGATGAGTTGTCTGAGGCAGATCTGAGGCGAATTTGGCAGTTTTGTGGTAGCATGATTCTAGTTTGATTACGTCAGTTTTGCAGAGGTTAGTGAAAATGGTGGAGGTGTACATTATAGTAGATAATAGGTGGGTCTTGGCTATGGTTTGTCAATAGTTTTTGGTGAGGTAGGCTCTAGTTCTGTAGAGAGATCTTAGTTTTGTGTGACCTTTTTTGATAATTTGTGATACATTTTTGTTTAATCTCAAACAGTTATCAATAGTGACACCTAGTAATTTAGTTTTGGAGGTTGGTGTGATTACAGTGTTTTTGGATGATGATAGTTTGAAGTGTATATTGATGTTTTTATGTTTATGATGGTTTCTGGTAAAAAGCATTAATTTGGTTTTGTTCAGGTTTAGAATGAGCTGGGAGATGTGTATATAGCATTCAATTGCTGAAAAGGATTTTTTGTGTGTTTTCTAGAAGTTGTGGCAGTGAGGGTACAGCACAGATTACAGTGGAGTCATTAGAGTATTGTATAATTGTATCAAATACACACAGTTGTATAATTGTATAACTGTAGCCAGGTTAGTGGCAGTGTGGAGGTTGTTTGTAAAAATTGAGAAAAGGAGTGGTCCTAGTATTGAACCCTGTGGGACACCTACAGTTACTGGTAATAGGGATGAAAGATTATTTTGCCATTTGACAGCCTGTTGTTGACCAGAAATATAGCTATGGAACCAGGAGAGGGCTTGTTTGGAGAGATTAAGAGATGCAAGCTCTTGCAAGAGCTGTTGATGGGATACTGTGTCAAATGCTTTTTGACATGTCTAGAAATGTAGAGGATACTAACCGGCCATCAATTTTTAGTTGAATTATGGCATTGGTGAAACTTAATAGGGCATTTGCGATGCTGCGGCCAGGCTGAAATTCATGTTGAGAATTAGCTAGCAAGTTATTTGCAAATAGGTAGTCTAAAAGTTGGCTGTGTATGCATTTTTCTAATATTTTTGATAGTGGGGATAGTATGGATATTGGTCTGTAGCTGGAAAGCTCAAGTGAGGGGCCACCTTTGTGTAGGGGTATAACATATGAGATCTTCCAAACTTGGAGATGTATTGCTCTATGATAGATCTTTAAAAACACAAACAAAATGCCAAAGGCACCAAAAAGTACTTGAAATAGACCAAGGCACCCAGAAACTGAACTCAGCCACTGATATAAGGATAATTTCAACTTTATTCAGCCAAAAAAAAAAAATAAAAAAACATAAATGCTCTCTTTATACAGTACGTTTTCATTAAAACCTTCATCAGATGTGGACTGCATGTAACCAAAATCCTTTTATACCTCTAGTTCCCATCATTTCAATTAACTAAGACACAATTAAAGTTTAAAGGTACAGTGAAAATTGAATATTCAAGCCTACTTATCTAAAATAACATACTGGTACAACACATTCACCTAAAACTTATTAACAAATGTTAAAACATGTTAAAAAATCATATACAGTTTCTTAAAACTTCACAAACAATTTAAAAATAGCTTAAATAGAGTAAAAAAAATCCAAATGCCCCAGTAGTGCAGTGGTTAGTGTTGTCGCCTCACAGCCAAAGGTTCTCTGGCTTGATTCACAGCTGTAGCACCTTCTGTGTGGAGTCTGCATGTCCTCTCTGCAGTTGAGTGACATTTGAAAGACATGCAGGTAGGTGCATGCATGAATGGGTATGCTTTCTTTGAAGGTCGGGTGCTGGACTGGCACCTCAGCACTGTAAACATCCACTGCCAATCATTAGCGGACCAGAGTTCTTCAGTAGCGACCCCTAATCAAGAAAAAACAAAAGACATTAGTTTATTCATATTAAAACTACATATAAAATGCATGAATTGACACTAAAAACTTGCATTTGTGCTCCCTCTAGTGATCTTTTTAAGTACTACATGTGTAAGACCTCAGTAACAGCATTCTGTATTAAAATCCAGATCCTTGAAATTTGAAACTTATGAATGTTTGCATAAAAAGTATTTATATAAAAAGGTACAAGAGAATTATAAAGATATTAAAAAAAAACAGGTTCATCCTTGTACTTCTAACAAAATGTAACAAAGATTAATCATAACTTAGGGAACTATGGAGGTATTTTCATTCAGTCCTGGAGGCATATTGGCCTGTAACATGTCCTGCCACCATAGTTACCTATATTCGATCCTTTTTTCCCATGTACCACCCTGTACATCTTTCTTTACCCTTTCTAATACAAAAAATAAGTAGTGGGCTTTTTCACAAACCTGTGTTTAAACAGAACATTAGTTTCCTTTCTTGTTTGTACATCATAGCAGTGCTCATAGATATGCCTCTTTAACTTTCTTTCCGTCTTTCCATCATAGAATGACTGGCATTCTTGGTACATTGCTAGGTATATTAAACCACTAGTGTCACAACTGTGGTATTCTTTTCCATATAACCAAACGTTCCTACTCTCTAGAAACAATTTTTCTTGGGGATTCCTGGGATTTTCTGAGAGGGTTAAAACGGACCATGTACAATGAGGACATTTCTTTTTTAACTGTTGATGTTGTTGACTTGTTTTCCAGTATTCCACATGCAGAAGGCATGAAATTACTGGAAGAAATCATTTTTGAAGATACTGAGTTTACACACAATGAGAGTCTAGTATGTTTACAGTTGATGGAATTAATTCTAAAGTATAATTTCATATACTTTAAAGGTGAATTTTATCACCAAATGAAGGGACTAGCAACGGGGGCAGCATGTGCCCCTACATATGCAAATCTTGTCTTAGCTATGCAGGAAGAAAAATGGACCTGAATTCAATATATAGGAACTGCTGGACCATGTACAAAAGGTTTTTGTATGACATCTGTATCTTATGGGTGGTCCCTAGAGAGACAATATCTGACTTTATTATTTACTTGAATAGTACTACCTCATGTTTAGAATTCACCTACAAGGTATCTTATGACAGCCTGCAGTATTTGGATGTGGAAATCTGTAAGGAAAACAATGAGTTTAAGTCTAAAATATATAGGAAAAGCACGTTTTCACACTCATACTTACACTTTAACAGCGCCCATCCTATGCACTATAAGAAAGATAAGTGAAAGGTCAACTTATAAGTCATGTAGGATGACTTCAAGTAATGTGGAGTTTGATAAAGAAATATGTTTAAGGACAGATCATACCCAGAAGACATTATCGAACAAGCTAAAAAAGAAGTGTGTGAAGGTAGGCTAGGCAGATTCAAACCGATTTTGGGTTTAGATAAAGAAACAGGGTGTCCTGTACAGGCTGTAAATGTGGAGCCATTTCAAAAAGCACTGGTCTTAGAATACAGTGGGAGTGCTAGTATGATTAGAAAAGATATTGAACAAGAATGGGATAGATTTATTGGATTTACAGACCTGGAAAAATTCCTAAGAATAAGTTAAAGACTGTTTACAAAAATTCATATAACTTAAAGAATTTGCTGGAAAAAGAATGTGAGCCAGAACAATTAAACAGAAAGAAGATAGGTACATATAGATGTGGGCATTGTACACAGTGCAGTTATATAGTTGTGGAAAAATACTGAAGTCAACATATTTTGTATTCTGTATTTAAAGGGTTAAGCAGAAAAATGTTCACTGTGTGCAAACTGAAATGTTCTGGAAAATGTTGATCACTGAGGAATGCAGAAGTTAATCTTAAACTGCTGATAAGAAAGTTAATGGTGCAAGAATAACTGTGGTACTGGCTGGTAAAAACAAGTAATCAAACTATCAGTTTTAATGAAAGTCCTCTGTGCTACGTGTATGTACGTGCAGGAGGGTCTATATAAGGAGAACTTAAAGTACAAGTAGCCAGACTGCTGGCATATTACTATCATGTAGCAGGTCTCCATGCATGTAAAATAAAGCTGTTTTACTTGCTTACAAGAACTTGGTGTGATTCTTCCAGAATATGATAGAAGAGTAAAATCTTTCGACATAACTGGCGCCTAGCGTGGGACGCCCCCTGCACGACGCGAATCGAACAAAGAGAGGCTGAAAACCTGCGCAGGTGGAGAGAGATCAGGCTCTCCTCGAATGAAAGACCTCCAACTGAAACAGGTTGAAATTAGAGGCCAGTCACTCTTTCCAGATTCAATCCGTGAGGTGGCAGCGAAACAGGGCGGAGGAATCACAAAGGTAAGCAAAAAGAAAAGCTATTTTTTTGTTGTTTCTGATTGGAATTTTTTTGTCTAAATTTTAAGGGACTAGTCAAGGGAGAAATTTAATTTTCTCAAAGTATAAGGAGTATATGTGAATAGATTCCATATACAAGAGATCTCAGGAACAGGAATAGTTTCTCGTAAGAGAAATGGGAACAGGAACCAGTTGTGCCAAAGGCGACGACAAAACTGAAGATGAAAAGTTTATGTTTGATTTACACCCAAAGAATGTAAAGTATTTAGATAAATGGAAAAAAGATCATGGGTTTAGTGGATGTTTAAATAAGTCAGAATGTCAAAATCTAGTAAGATTACTGCGCAAACAGGCAGGAAATAAGACAAGGAAGCAAAAGAAGGTAGGGATTCCCCAGGCACAGAAATGGCTGGAGGAAGCAAATAAAAGACATAAGGAACAAAATTTGAAAAAAGGGTGTGGTAATTCAAGTGAAAAAGATGTGTACTTTGTTCAAAAGGAAGATAATGAAACTTCCATAGTCAGTCGTAGTCACCAGAATCCCTCGGCCCCTCCCATCCAGTATCCAGACCCTGCACAGGTTATTGAGGTGCCCCTCGACCAGGACCCACCGCAATACCAGGCTTTGGTGGGTGGCCCCCCCCACGCCAAGTATTATATTACAGAGAGAGCCTGCCAACACTCTTGACTTACACAGCGGAAGTATTAGGAGAGAAGGGAACTGGAAAATTAAGGAGAAGGTAGATCAGGAAGGAGAGGAATACCCACTGATAGAAGTGGCAAATCCTCAAGCAGGCGCAGAAGGCGAGGGTCCTACCATATTGGTCTACCGACCGTGGACCCGTGATGATATCCGAAAAGCGGTAGAGGGGATTCCCCATCCAAAAGTAGATATGCGTAAATTCCGTACTGACGACAGGGGCATGAGAATGAGTTATAGATTAAACGCTGTAGAATTTGAACAAGTAATAAGGCAAATCCTAGGACCTGATTGGCACCTTATTTGCGGAACTTGGGACCCCTGCTACCAGAGGAAGGGGAGCCTTGCCGTTTAACTCCGAAGTGTGTAGAACCAGAATAAAGACTCTCCTAGATAAAATAGAAGAACATTGGAAGCCCAAAGCAGATTGGACTTGCATTAATCAATGCGTTCAATCAGATGACGAAACC
The DNA here is from genome assembly GCF_019279795.1 of Protopterus annectens. Lineage (NCBI taxonomy): Eukaryota > Metazoa > Chordata > Ceratodontiformes > Protopteridae > Protopterus > Protopterus annectens. The sequence continues at coordinate 768,885,155 of NC_056727.1, forward strand.
GTAGACAATTATCTACATCGTCTCACACAATGTTTTGATGCTCATAGTGGGTTGATTAAGGCAGAAAATCAGGAAAATGACTCGCCCTATGAACAGCAACTGAAAAATGCATTCCTAAAGGGCTGCAAGACAGCCATTGATAACTTTATACAAAAGCATATGATCACACACAGAACAGCGTCTACAGCCCCTTATGGATTATGCTAGACATGCTGAGAAATACCTGAAGGAAAAAAAAGATAAAAAAGCCCAGACTTTTACAGTTAGTGAAGATGGAACTTTAATGTTAGTTCAAGGTTCCATAAATCATGAAGAGGGCGTGGCAGGGGAAGAGGACGAGGACGGGAGGCATAAGTCATTCTGAGGATTTCGAGGGTAGGCAAAAGAGGGGGGAGTGTTTTAAGTGCGGTAAGAAAGGACATTTCGCCAGAGATTGCAGAGGACCGGAGAAACCGATGGTTGCTTCCGGTGGTACCGCATGACTATATGACGGTCAAAAAGACGTAGATGGAGGGTATGAGGAAGAAGAAGAAAGTGAGAATGGGGAAGTAGGTACAAGTGAAGACGATGGGTGGGGACAGGAAATGGCAGAAAATGAGAAATATCAAATGGTAAATCTAACAGCACTAGCATCAACTATGCAATTGGAATCCCAACCAGTGATCACATTGCAAGTTGAGGGCCGAGACATAGAATTTCTTTGTGACTCAGGGGCTTCACGGGCGTTAGTCAGAAGTACTGCCATATCATCCGATGTTACCTCGGATGAATATGTGCTTGTAAAAGCAGCAAATGGTCGTATTTACAAAGAGCCATTGTCCAAACCTCTGTGGTTTACCGACCCAGAGACGAACCAAACCATACGGTTCCGAGTAATAATTTCAAAAATCTGCCCAGTACATTTACTAGGAAGAGATTTAATGCAAGTGTTCGGTATAGCAGCCGTCCCAACCTCCACGGGGATGGTGGAAAGGAGAATAGAACTGAATAGTGCAATGCTATTAGAGGGGCAGGGAGATCTACATTACTGGTATAGTAATGATTTGATAGAGACAGGCCCCAGAGTGTAGTGACGGCTCTTACAAATTTGGCATTAAGCAAATACGGCATAACAAATCCGAAGGTGTCAGATCCATTACATTGCACAATGTATTACAGAAGATGTGCCGGACCTGATTTAGAATACTGAAAAGAAATTTCTTAGTTTTAAAGTCACCAAACTAGTATTGCATAGCCTTTTTTGGACACACTAGGTAATTCTGCAGTCACATGTAGCCTTACAAGGGATATGCAGCTGCTGTATAAGAATGAATTAACCACACATATTTCAGTCACGGAGGGTGAAGGAATGTCATGGTACCTCGTGGGTAAGAAAATAACTGAATGGGTAGGATGGACACCAGAACAGTTGGCAGGTAAGGGCATTCAGGTTCAAAAACTTAACTGGGTTACACAAGCCAGACCGACCGTGCACCTCAGGGAAGACAAACCGATACAATTCCCTGGGACATTATGACTATGTCTCCTTACCCCCATGGAAGAATCTCAATTGCAGATGATTCCAAACTCATTATGGTCGCAGGGTCAGCACGATATCGGACTGATTAGAACGGCAGGACAGGTAAAGATTACACCCAAGTCAGAATTTAGACCTCATAAACGGCAGTATCCCTTGAGCAGAAAGGCAAAGGAGGGCATTTTACCGGTAATCACAGCACTTTTGAAAGCTGGAGTATTAATTCTGTGCACAGACTCACCGTGTAATACGCCCTTATTTCCAGTAACAAAAACCGGATGGGACATGGAGGATGCTACAAGACTTACAGGCAATAAATGCGCGGTGGTACCTCGGGCCCCATAGTCCCGGATCCGTCTATTCTGCTGAACGATATCCTTCCAACGGATAACTACTTTTCTGTAATTGATATCAGTAATGCCTTTTTCTCTATTCCCTTGCAGGAAGATAGTAGATTTTGGTTTGCATTTACATTTATGGGCAAGCGTTATACCTATACCAGGTTACCGCAGGGATACTGCAAAAGTCCGACCATCTTCTCACAAGAGATGTCCACCAATTTGGCTCAGTTCCAACCAGCCCAAGGGTGCCACCTACTGCTGTACGTGGATGATATCCTCCTGGCGCGACTACGGAAGAACTCTGTAAGTCCGAGACTATTCGACTACTACACTTTCTGGCACACGAAGGACATAAGGTAAATAAGTCTAAGTTACAATTTTGTAAATTAGAAGTACGTTACCTGGGTTATACTATCTCTGGGAAGGGCAGGCGATTAGATGACAGCAGAAAGAATGCTATTTTACAAGCCCCCATGCCAACTAGACAAAAACAAATGATGTCCTTTTTAGGCATTACGAACTTCTGTCGTAGTTGGATTCCCAACTACGCAAGAAGTGCACCCGCTATCAGACTTAATTTTTGCAATACCGATGGCGGCAAAGATTTGCTGCACTGGACAGACAAGGCAGTACAGGCATTTACTAGGATCAAGCAACTGATAGCTGGGTCAGCAACATTGGGGTTTCCAGATTACAGTAAGACCTTTATACAGACTGTAGATTGCAAGCAGGGATTTATGACATCTGTTTTAATGCAAATGTATGGAGATAAGTTAAGACCATTGGCATTTTACTCTAGCAAATTAGACTCAGTAGCACGAGCATTACCACACTGTGTGCAAGCAGTAATTGCAGCCGCTTTGGCGGTACAAGCGTCTGCCACGTTGGTATTGTTCCATGATCTTACGTTAAAAGTCCCGCACTCTGTAGCAGTCATTCTTCTGCAGGACAAGTTAACATTTCTGTCACCTAGCAGACATTTATCTTGTATGACTACGCTGTTATTGCAGCCACACATGACAATTCAGAGATGCACTACCTTAAATCCAGCGACATTGCTACCTGTTGCTGAAGACGGTATTCCGCATGTATGCTTAGATCTCATACATTCTAAAGTTCTACCAAGACCGGATCTTAAAGATCAACCCTTACTACATGCGGACTGGACACTGTTTGTAGATGGGTCAGCACGCAAAACAGAAACAGGCACCACGCAGGTAGGGTATGCAGTTACTACTGCAACTCAGATAATAGAGGCAAGACCACTCCCCGGGAACTTATCCGCTCAAGCAGCGGAACTGATTGCTGTGACAAGGGCATGTCTCCTTTCAGAGGACAGGAATGTCACTATCTATACGGATAGTCAGTATGCCTTCTCTACGGTGCATGTGTTTGCTCAGCAATGGAAAAATAGGGGGATGGTTACAACCTCGGGGAAAGACATTATGCACAAAGACCTAATCCTTGAATTACTACAAGCCGTCCAACGGCCACGGGGATTGGCCATCTGTAAATGTGCTGCTCATACCCATGCTAAGGACCCGGTATCACTTGGTAATGCCCTAGCAGACAAAGCAGCCAAAGAGGCAGCTATGTCCAGTACCTTTTCACTTGAAACCACACCTACAGAATTACAACCAACAGATAAATTTGATTTGCAAACCTTACAAGTCATGCAGGAACTTAGCACAGTACAGGAAAAACAACGCTGGACTAGGTATGGTGTTAGGCAGAACAAAGGAATCTATGTGGGACCGGATAATAAATATGTTTTGCCTACTAATCTTTTTAGGTATGCAGCACTAGTTGTGCATGGCCCTTCCCATCTGGGCCCTGCAGCTATGGTTAGAATTATCCACCTTACCTTTTGGACCAAGGGTTTCATTGCATATGCAAAACGCGTTTCTGTCTATCCTGCATAGTATGTGCTAAATACCACGGGAGGGTCAGAGTTGCTCCGGCATCATTTCCAACACCCCTATCCTTTTCATACAATATGTATGGACTTCATCGAATTGACCCGGCACAACTAAAGAAGTTTGTGTTAGTAATAGTAGATGCATTTACTAAGTGGGTTGAGGCTTTTCCGGTGACACATCCGGATGCTCAATCAGTGGCTAAAATTTTGGTCAATCACATCGTCCGCACTTTGGACTTCCTACACGCATCTACTCTGACAACGGCACGCATTTTGTCAATCAGATCATACAGAAACTGTCTACAGTTTTCCAAATTGAATTGAAACACCATTGTGCCTACCACCCACAGTCAGCAGGGTTGGTGGAACGCCATAACGGCATTCTAAAAGGCAAGTTGAGAAAACTCATGGCCGAGACACATCAGTCTTGGATTACCTGTCTACCTCTAGCCCTCCTTTCCATGCGCACAACTCTCACCTCAAAAGGAGTCACCCCATTTGAGTTGTTGTATGGGAGACCTTATTACGTCCCGCAGTGGCAAAACTTGTTGCCTGCGGAACGTGAGGGGGGTGAGGAGATAGCTGAGTACATGAGGAAAATGCTGACCAATACTAACAGCTGTTTAACGAATGATTGTTTTTCAGGTTGAAGAGACGACAAGATCACGGAAATCAGACCCGGCGAGTGGGTCTGGATCAAAATAATAAAACGCAAGAATTGGGCATCCCCCAAATGGGAGGGCCCCTACCAGGTGCTAATCGCAACTCCAACAGCAGTTCGGATTAAAGAAAGGTCCTCATGGATCCACCTAACGCACTGCAAAATCGTAAAACATTTTCAGTTAAATAAAGACTTGAGTTCCCCTGAGGAACAAACAGACAGCAGCAATCATGAAGGACAATAATGAGAATAAGAGAAAATGGTTCTATTGCAATGTTTTATTGTTTATAACTATTGTGATTGTAATATTTCTGTTTTGGACATTTCTGTCTTTTAATGAAGCTAGCCATTCAAAAGAGACAAACACACCAGCTGGCATCCAAACTTTAATACATATCAAGCGATTAAATATGCATATGCATCCTCAATGAATGTCTCAAATTGTTGGGTATGTACTGCAATACCTACTGTGCACAGTGGCTTAATGTTAGGGACAGCCCCTCTGGGAATAAATGATACTTGGAATAGTTTGTTGTTTGAAACCACAGAAGTACCACTGAGAGACAAGGTGGCTGCCTCTTCTGGGGCCAAAATGGAACAGTGTGTTTTCAAAAGATTGGGAAAGTTAAGGTGGGGCTGAGCCAATGTAATTTGACAATAGTTCATAATTGTACCCTAGAAGGGCAGTGTGAGACCAAGTTTGGAGCTATAAAAAGACATCAATGTAAATGATATTAGTTTTGTTGAAAAAATGCTGTATGTATATGGCCTGTTATTTAAGGGCTAAAGCCAAATGGGAGTTATGAATTTGCAACCAATATTACCATCAAAACAAATGATTGTTATTTTATTTGTGGTAGGAAAGCATATAAATGGTTACCATATGGCTGGTCAGGAAGTTGTTTTTGGGATATCTGATACCAGCTATCAGGCACGCAAATCGTTGCCTCAAGGTAAAATCTGAAATGCACGTTCTCTTAATAAACCTATTAATCCCGTTGGTAACATTGATGCGTCATGGATTTATCACCATGACTTGGCACACGTCAGCAGCAAAGGACTCTCACATATGGACCTAGGCGATGATGTAATTGCTTGGGCTGGTATTTTGCCAGCATATGGGACAGTAAAATCCATCTGGGAACTGAGAAAACTGTCAAAACTGTTAGAGACTCTGAGTAATGCGACATTTTCAGCGCTAGAATTGGTGACGGACGAATTAACGGCGATGAGAACAGTAGTGTTGCAGAACCGTATGGCGCTCGATTTCACCCTAGCGGCGAAAGGAGGTACTTGTGCTCTGATACACGAGGAGTGCTGCTCGTTCATTCCTGATAACGAGCACGCGATTCAGAGCCATCTTGAAATAATTCAACAAGTTTCTGAACTGACTAAACCTGGTCCAAACCCCTTGACTGACTTTTTCCAAAATCTGTTTGGAAACTGGGGTTCTGTTATTTGTGGTAGGAAAGCATATAAATGGTTACCATATGGCTGGTCAGGAAGTTGTTTTTTGGGATATCTGATACCAGCTATCAGGCACGCAAATGCTGGCAATCCACTGAGTACAGAAGAAGTTATCAGGGACCTGGGGACCCAGGTTGATAGTAGTCTGTCATTCGACACCCATGTAGCTAAAGTAGTTAGGAAGACCTTCTACATTGCCCACCTTATCATGAAGGGATTCTCATCTAGATCAAGGGAGGTCATAGTCTCCCTATACTCATCACTCATCAGACCAATGATTGAGTACAATGCCCCATTCGGAATGTATCTGACCCGACACTTGCAGCAGCTGGAGAGGCCACAAAAGTTCCTCACCAAAAGGATAAAGGGTCTCAAACATCTGTCCTATGCTGCCCGACTGAAAGAACTCCAGCTCTATTCAGTAAACACGCTTGCTCAGAGGTGACCTTTGCCTAACATACAAGGCCATGTCAAACCCAGATTTGATGAATATGCTTCACCTCAAAAATCTAGATCCGTCAGAGCCACAAGGACGGGAGACTTAAAAATCGACACGGCTATTAATAGGTCGTACTGGTGGGATAGATTCATCACCCAAAGACTCCCTATGCTGTGGAATAAAATCCCGGTATATGTGAGGCAGAGCACCTCGCTGGCCTTGTTCAAGAGAAATCTTGACCAATGGATGGGAGATCGCAGATATACCCCAGGGATTACCTCAGTGTCACTGCTCAACAGAGGCACAGCAAAATAATGGGTATAGTTCCCCATACTAAAGGGGTGGCGTAAGCCACAAAACTATGGGCTAGGCTTGTAAATGCCCTCGGGCAGATAGCCTAGTATGAACCTATGAACCTATGAACCTATGAACATTTTAATTGCTGTATGTGTTGGTGCAATCATATTTTTGCTGCTTGGCTGCTGTTGCATACCATGTATCAAAATGATAATATCGAAGGTTATCTCTGCCAATGCTACAAAAGCATATTTCTCTGATTATGAGAAGGTATACAACGTATCTGGGATTGTGTAAAATAAACAGTATACAAAATGTTGTAAGGGGGGAAATGTGGAAAAATACTGAAGTCAACATATTTTGTATTCTGTATTTAAAGGGTTAAGCAGAAAAATGTTCACTGCGTGCAAACTGAAATGTTCTGGAAAATGTTGATCACTGAGGAATGCAGAAGTTAATCTTAAACTGCTGATAAGAAAGTTAATGGTGCAAGAATAACTGTGGTACTGGCTGGTAAAAACAAGTAATCAAACTATCAATTTTAATGAAAGTCCTCTGTGCTACGTGTATGTACGTGCAGGAGGGTCTATATAAGGAGAACTTAAAGTACAAGTAGCCAGACTGCTGGCATATTACTATCATGTAGCAGGTCTCCATGCATGTAAAATAAAGCTGTTTTACTTGCTTACAAGAACTTGGTGTGATTCTTCCAGAATATGTTAGAAGAGTAAAATCTTTCGACAATAGTAAACGAAGAAAAGTTGTTTCTAGAGAGTAGGAACATTTAGTTATATGGAAAAGAATACCACAATTGTGACACTAGTGGTTTACTATATCTAGCAGTGTGCCAGGAATGCCAGTCATTCTATGTTGGAAAGATGGAAAGAAATTTAAAGAGGCATATCTATGAGCACTGCTATGATGTACAAACAAGAAAGGAAACTAATGTTCTGATTAAACACAAACAGGTTTGTGAAAAAGCCCACTACTTATTTTTTTGTATTAGAAAGGGTAAAGAAAGACATACAGGGTGGTCCATGGGATGAAAGGATTGAATATAGGGAACTATGGTGGCAGGTCACGTTGCAGGCCAATATGCCTCCAGGACTGAATGGAAATATCTCCATAGTTCCCTTATTAAAAATTAGATCCGCTAAGTTATGATTAATTTTTGTTACATTTTGTTATAAGTACACGGTTTAACCTGTTTTTTTTAATATCTTTATAATTCTCTTGTACCTTTTTATATAAATACTTTTTATGCAAACTTATTCATAAGTTTCAAACAAGATGGTGTTATATACATTTTTATATTTCAAGGATCTGGGTTCTAATACAGAATGCTGTTACTGAGATCTTACACATGTAGTACTTGAAACGATCACTAGAGGGAGCTCAAATGCAAGTTTTTAGTGTCAATTCATACATTTTATAAATAGTTTTAATAGGAATGGATTTATTTATTTTTTTACTCTATTTTAAGCTATTTATAAATTGTTTTTGAAGTTTTAAGAAACTGTATATGATTGTTTTAACATGTTTTAACATTTGTTAATAGGTTTTAGGTGAATGTGTTGTACCAGTATGTTAGTTTAGATAAGTAGGCTTGAATATTCAATTTTCACTGTACCATTAAACTTTAATTGTGGCTTAGTTAATTGAAATGATGGGAACTAAAGGTATAAAAGAATTTTGGTTACATGCAGTCCACATCTGATGAAAGTTTTAATGAAAACATACTGTATAAAGAGAGCGTTTATGTTTTTTATTTTTTTGGCAGAATAAAGTTGGAGTTATCCTTATATCAGTGGCTGAGTTCGGTTTCTATGATTGTCCTATTGACCAAGAAAGATATGGGATAAGAGATGATGTCAGCTGATAGCTTGAGGTATTCATTTGGTAGTTGGTCTGCAGCTAGTGATGTGGGTTTTAGTTCTGTTAGTAGTTTTTTTATTTTATTTGGATGGGTTATAGTGTGAATGAGGGTGCTTTACCTGCAATTTCTGTTTGGGTGGTTGGTGGAGTGTTGTTATTTACTTTTATAAGACAGAGTATATATAGAGTTTATGAAAAAAGAGTTAACTTGGGTGGCAATACTTTCATTTGGATTTGAGTTGTTGGGGGTTGGGGCTGAAGTTCTACCTGGATATAAGAGTTGATTGATTTTGGCACAGAATGTTTGTGAGTTTTTTTGGTGTTTGCTTTGAAGTTTGGTGTAATAAAGTTTTTTTATCATTCGTGATTTGCCTTTTGAGCAAATTTTGTAGATACCGATAGTTTTCATAACAATCTTTGTTTTTTGTTAAGTTGATACTGGGTCCAGAGTTTGTCCCTTTGTTTAAGTAGTTGTCTAGTTTCCTTAGTAAACCAAGGGCAGTCATAAACATGTCATATAATATTCCTAATGGGTTCTAGGCTGTTCAGGATTTCAAGGAATTTGTTGTTGAAATATTGCACAGCTGAGTCCAGAAGAAGATATTTTAATGGAAAACTTCAAATAAGGCAAATTCCAGCTTAAAGTACCAATAAACCAAAACAAAAAACTGGAGAAATATATGGACCAAAATATTTCGAAATATTTTGGTCCGTATATTTCTCCAGTTTTTTGTTTTGGTTTATTTTAATGGAAACCAATTGCAGTTTTGGAGCATTTTTTTAAAGGTGTCTATGGACATTTTTTTTATTGTAGACCTGTTTACATCCTACAGTTTTTGATGGACAGTTACAATGTCTTAGTAGGTAAGTTAGTAGATGATCACTGCAGGCTTGTTGGTAAGGATCCAGTTAAGAACTGATTTTTGTTGTTTTTTGTCTACTCTTGTTGGTGTGTCTATACTTTGGGTAAAGTAATGTAAGTTTATGAAGCAGGAAAAAAAAACATTTGCACTTTATTCATCTGCTTTTACTGTATTTGCATTTCCTCCTACTTTATTTTGCTTTTGCCTCTTCTTCAAAGTACTCAATTTTTATTTATTCTGCTGCATTTATTACTGCTTGGGGGTCTATATTAGATAAACAAAAGTTTATCTTACTGAATGCTGACATTATCGAAAATCCTGGAACTCGAAACTGCAATTGTGAGGGGCTGTACCCCCCACACCCCCCGCTAAATATATATTCCAGCTCCGAGATCGTACTACAATGAGGAAAGGGCAGATATTCCCATCTTCACTGTACTGCGATCTCACAATTCCGGTTTCAGGTTCCGGGATTTTCGCTCATGTTAGCGTTCGGTAAGATAAACTTTTGTTTATCTAATATAGACCCACTGCTTGGTAGTAGCCTGATTAAATTGTAACTGTTATTTTAAGTCTTTTGGTTTAAGCACTTGGGCTTCATACTGGTTGTTTTACATTAAGAAGGTTTGTGGCCTGCACTGTTGTGGCAGGACAGTTAGCTTACATCCTTCTAAGCTGGGAATTGCTGATTGAAGGCTCAGTGTCTGCTGTTCTAAAAGTGTATTAGTTCTGGTTTAAGCACTTGGGCTTCAGGCCAGTTATTCTACATTAAGAAGGTTTGTGGTCTGCACTCTTGTGGGAGGAGAAGCTGGATTCTGCCCTTCTGAGCTGGGAATTTCTGGTTGCAGGCTTATTGTGCCTGCTTATTTGAACTGTTTCTTTCTGAAATTGATGTGCCTTGTTGCTGTAGCATAGGACCAGATTCAGGCCTGCTGAATCTAGCTTTGTTTGTCTAAATTGTGCACTAATCTTTTTTGAAGAAGATTCCCCTGCACACTAGTAGTGGGAGTGTGCAGTTAGAACTTGTCTGATTGAAGACTGCTGGAACAGGGCTCAGTTTTGATCTTTTTTCTGTTTAATTGGGTAACTTATTTAAATCAGTTTGTTTGTTTTCTATTGTTTATATATATATATATATATATATATATATATATATATGTATATTTATATATATATATATATATATATATATATATATATATTTATATATATATATATATATATATATATATATATATATATATATAAATTGCACTTTATTCATCTGCTTTTACTGTATTTGTGTTTCTTACTACTTTATTACTAAGGGCATTGACTACAACTCTGAACTGAGATATATAACAATAAGCATCCTTATCTGTGCATTTAAAGTGTTTTTTTTTATTGTATCTACTTTATTTTCTGAAAAAAAAAAATATATATATATACTTGTTTCCCACCTTTCTAAGCTAGTATAGTCCAGTTTTCAGGTTAGTGCTGAATTCAGGACTGTGTTACACATCCCTGTGTTTGCCCATACCTCACTTGGGAGGTTTCTCTGTTCACCTGTGAGAGACGGGAGCTTTGAGTAGCCTATCTGTCCCTGGAGGAGTGTTTTCAGCCCAGAAACTAGTAGTTTATTGGTCATTTTGGGCTAATTTCTATCTTTTTCATTTCCCTGCTATAAAAAATGCATTTGCCTGGTTTTGCTTGCTGGGCAGCGCTGGTTTGGGTATAACTATTCCCGGCTCCACAAATTCTCCTCTTCAATTTTTCCTTGGAACTTGACAAACTTTCAACTTAAACACTCAAGCCATTCATTTCTCAACCCAGCACTTGCTCAAAACTCATAGCAAGCACTTATAAACCCTAGCACTAGACCCCCCCCCATATACTGTACAGAAGCACAAGGCTCTCTATTCGACCTTACCAACCATTCAGTAAAACAGTTCACTGTACCTATCCAGGCATGTCCAAAGGGCAGTTTCAGGTGTCCTGTGAATCTGGGCATTTTGAGGCAATGTTACAACTGCCTCATGTACACAGACATCCCTCTCCTCATACCACCAAACACTAATACATACGAGAGATGCAATTATACAGCCAAACTGGAAGCTAAGCTCTCTCAACCCAAGACTGGATCAGACAATCAAGAGGAGAAGGGAAATACTGGCATCACACCACCAGTCTGAGATAGACCCATTAAACCAGCACCAGCAAAAAACACACATAAATACATGAACACATACTCGGAGACTCTAAATAAAAATCTGCAAAAACAACAGAGACCTCCAAAGCAGACATCCAAGCAACCTCCACCCCTCAACACAAACCATGAAACACATACTTCACAAAACCAGTGTGCCACGCAATCACAGCCCTTAAGGCAAAATAACATACCCAACATGCTAGTAATAGGTGACTCTATAGTCAGGCACACTGATGTCACACTCACTAGGCTGAATAAGGAGAAGGTTACTGTTAGCTGTATATTGGGTGCCAGGATCCGCCACATAACACAAGCACTCAGGTCACTCCAGAACAAGTACAAATATGACTCTGTCATTGTCCATGTTGGTGCGAATGACCTGAGCCATACCTCCCTGGACTACATGAAAAGAGACATTGAAGAGCTCTCTGATCATGTAGCCCAGGCCGGTATGACTCTGACCCTGAGTAGCATCTTGCACTCACCAAGAATGATACCATGGTATAAAGAAAAAAAATATAAATTTTAACAATTGGCTAAGTTTCTGGTGTCATTCAAAGGGGATCCAGTGTCTGTCTGCCTGGGATGACATGCTCGACAAGCCACACTGCTTCGCTAGAAATGGCTTGAACCTGTCACCCTTAGGCTTTTGAATACTGGCCAAGGCTCTTGCCACCCACATAGTGCATTTTTTAGGTAAGGCTCAAAAGACAAACCCACTGCCATAAATAGCACAAGTATCACATATCTGAGAGTAATGCTACTCAATGCCAGAAGTCTAAACCTCAAAATTCACACACTTGAGGCACTCCTCAGTATGGAGAAAACCAATATATGTGCAGTAACTGAAACCTAGTTTAAGGCTCCAGAGAGCACCCCAGCACTACCAGGCTACAACTCATGCCATACATTTCAGCCACAGATCCCAGACCGAAATACAAAAGGCGGGGGCGTATCCATATTCATCAAGGATACCCACACCTCCAGGTTAGTGGCACAGTGCGATGCTTCAGAGATCATCCACGTGCAACTAACAATGGGCAGACCTGCTATTAAAGTTATAGCTTGCTATAGATCACCCACCATGTCCCAAGACCCCCATTCTGCATTTCTGGAAACACTGGGAAACATAAAGGTCCTACCAAACACCCTAATATTGGGGGATTTACATTACCCAAACATTAACTGGGAGAACTACTCAAGTACTAACTCCCTTGCCCAACATTTCGTAGAATTTATAAAATCAAACACCCTGGATCAACTGGTCAACACTCCCACCAGAGGTGACAACATATTGGACCCGGTCATCACCAACATGGGCGACACATACTTCACCGGAGGTCAACCCCTTGCTAGTTAGATCTGACCGTAAACAAATCACTTTGGATATCCACATTCCGCCCCCACCCCTGGACAAGGAAACCACCATGAAAAACTTTTCAGAAACAAACTTCATGTTACTTAAGACCGAGGTGGAAAGTTTCAAAGCCCCCATGCTAAAGGATAACGCTGTCCAAGCTGCAAAATCCTTTACTAATGCATTCTACAGGCACCTACAAGAATGTATGGATTATGCTATCCCAAGCAAAACCAAGACTCACTCCTTCAAGAAAAGGAAACCAGTCTGGTGGACCCCTGCCATAAACAAGCTATACAATAGAAGGAGGAAACTAGTGCAGAAAAGAGTAAAATCCCAAGAAGGGAAGACATCCCTGATCAGTATCAGCAAGAAACTACGATCCCTCATAAAATCGTCCAAGGCGAGCTTCGAAAGAAAAATTGCCAAGGACTCCAAAGTTAACACAAGGCATTCTTTAGCTATGTCAAGAATTTAAGTGGCAATGCTCAGATCGGCTCAGAGTTAGTGCAGAATGGCACAAAATACACTGAACCAACTGATATCACCAACATCCTGACAGACAGGTTCAGTGCAAACTTCACCCCCCTCTCACCATCAAAAGGGCCCATAACCATACCAGAAGAATGTAGAGCCCCTAAAATCACAGACACTCAAGTTAAAACAGCCCTCTCCAAAGCCAATAACACAACATCAATGGGACCAGACAGTGTCCCAGGTTGTGTCCTACACGAGCTCAAAGACAAACTAACCCCTCACCTAAACACACTGTTTAAACTCAGCCTCTCCACAGGCTACGTACCCATAAAGTGGTGCACAGCAATGGTTATTCCACTCCACAAAGGTGAAGCCACAACAGACCCTGGGAACTATCACTCTATAAGCCTGACTAGCTTAGTCTGCAAGGCTATGGAGTGCATCATCATGTAACTCATTAACAGAGACATTGGGAGCCTCAAAACACTGGACCCTACCCAGTTCAGCTTTGTTAAGGGCAGATCATGCCTCTTAAACCTGGTGGACTTCTTTGAGACAGTTACCAAGGCTATAGATGAGGGAAAGGAGGTACACAGCCTTCCAAGATCTCACAAAGGCCTTCCACACCATTCCCCATTCTGGTATTATAGACAAGTTCACCAGCCTGAACATAAACTCCTATGTCACAAGGTGGTTTGCCAACTGGCTCACAGATAGAACCCACATGGTGAGAGTTGCAGGAGCTAGGTCTGACTCTAAACCGGTTGCAAGTGGCATTCCCCAGGGCTCAGTCCTAGGACCCCTACTGTCCAGCATATACTTCTCAGAGGTACAGGCAAGCACAGGAGGACTATGGCTGACCAAGTTCGCAGACGACTGCAAACTAGGGGCTATAATTGACTATGCAGCTAACACAGACATCCTCCAAAAAGGTCTCACCGAGACGGATACCTGGTGTCAAAATCATGGCCTCTAGCTAAATGTCAAAAAGTGCATAGTCACCCCCTTTGGAAAAAATGGCGTACCCACAAACTACCACATAGGTGGTAGTCCCCTAAATACAGAAAACATAATAAGGGATCTGGGGACGCAAGTAGATAGTAATCTCTCCTTTGATAATAACATTGCCAAAGTGGTTAGAAAATTCTTCTATGTGGCCCACCTAATCACAAATGGGTTTGCATCCAGATCAAAAGAGGTCATTGTGCCCCTCTACTCATCATTCATCAGACCCATCATAGAGTACAGCACTCCATTTGGGATGTACTTTACAAGACACCTGCAACAGCTGGAAAGACCACGGAAGTACCTCACCAAGAGGATCACTGACCTCAAACAGATGCCCTCTGCAGCTCGACTGAAGAAACTCCAGCTGTACTTGGTTGCATACTGCCTACTCCGAGGTGATCTCTGCCTGACATACAAGGCCATGTCCAACCCAGAATTGATGGACATGCTCCACCTAAAAAAAAACCTTATCCCCTCGAGCCACACGCTCTAGGGATCTAAACCTCACCACAACAATAAATAGGACATGCTGGAGGGATAGATTCCTGTGCCAGAGACTTCCCATGCTTTGGAACAAGATTCCAATCTACATTAGGCAGAGCTCCTTGCTAACACTCTTCAAGAGAAACCTTGATGAGTGGATGGGAAACAGAAAGTTTACCCCGGGGATTACTTCAGTTGCTCTGCTGGACAGAGGCACAGGGAACTAATCTGAGGGGGTGGCGAAAGCCAACACATTCCGGCTAGGCTTATAAATGCCTTCGGGCGGATAGCCTAGTACCTACCTATGAACCTATGACCCTAGGAAGGGTTTTCAGCTTGCCAGCTAGTATTAAAATCTATTGTTATTGTTTCTTGGCTGAAGGTGAGGATGCCCATGACAGTAGGTTTTCTATTATGCCAGGGGTGTTGCTGGGAGGGATGTAGACTGCAAGTAGGACAATGTGTTTATTGTTGTTGATTTTTAGTCATGCTACTATAAGCTTAGAGTTGTTTAGGTCTGGATTTTTCACCTGTAGTTGCTCTATGTTAAGTGAGTCTTATGTATTATGGCTACTCTTCCACCTCATTCATCTGTTCTGTCAAGTCTAATGATATTATAGTTGGGAGGGGTATGATTTCATTGCTTTTTTTATGGGGTTTGAGCCAGGTTTCTGTTAGGACTATAATGTTAGAGTAGTACAGAGAAAAGGAAGCATGGGATTCCTGTATTTTGTTGACTAGGCTTCTAATATTCATGTTTATTATGAAAATGTTTGAACTAGTTTTGGGTGTGTTGAGGGTGCATGCTAATTTAGTTGGTAGATTTTTTTGCTTTGAGTTGTGGGATTTTTGTTGGCAAGATTTGGGTCCTGGATTAAGGTGAATCTCGCCACTTAACTCATTCCCTCTAGTAGAGCTCTACTGAGTATGTACCTTTAACTCCCAGTGGGTGTGGCTTCAGCCTTTAAAAAAATCAAGTTATCACCTTACATTTCTAACAAATTCTAATTGACAGAGGTCCTATATCAGTACAGTTGTGTTTGCCATCATGTATGCTTTAAGATAAAATATTCTGATACCTTGTATGTAGCATGGTTTTGGAATTATTAATGCAAATATGAACAGGCAATATTTGACGCCTAGAGGCGCAGTAGGATGTAAC
Organism: Protopterus annectens; assembly: GCF_019279795.1. Classification (NCBI taxonomy): domain Eukaryota; kingdom Metazoa; phylum Chordata; order Ceratodontiformes; family Protopteridae; genus Protopterus; species Protopterus annectens. The sequence goes on from NC_056727.1 coordinate 768,901,207, forward strand.
TGTGGAAATGCCTAGAGATGTCTCTTGGCTGTAATGAGTTAATTGTAGGCTGGCCTTATTATGATATGGCGGATGTGGGAGTTTGGTTTTAGTTTGTTGGCATGTTAATCTGTGTAGATAATTAGTTGTGTGCAAGTATTTGTATGAGAATAGCTCTATTTTGGAAAGGTTGAACAGCTGGGGTACTATAAGGAAGTTTGTGTGTGAGTATTGGGTTTGGAAGGGGGATGAAATTGTGAGAGGGTGTAGGTAAATAATTTTATTATTGCAGGGACTGGTGAGGTATATGGCTGTTGCTAGTAAGTTGATAATGGCTATGTGTAGGTATATCATTGTGTTTTTAAAGATGCAGTGGGATTGTAGTTTAATGTTTATGGGTTGTCAGGAGTGGTGGGAGTATGGATGTACTGAGTGGGGGGATGGAGCTGGGAGCAATGGATGATATGGTAAATTTGATAGTGATTGGTTAATTAGTGACAGTGGGTATGGTATGGTTTGGGATTGGATGACTAAGCTGTAGTGGGAGTGGTGTGGTTAGTGTAAATATAATTGTAATTAGGGTGTAGGGTAGGGAAGTGGAGTGAGCCGAAGCAGAGCTGGTTAGACCCGGTCAGTGTTGCTTACTGTGAGAAGAAAAAACAATCAGTAATTAGAACAGTATCATGTTGTATGTAGGGCAGGCCAATTGAGAGTTAGGCCTATTGCATCTTTTTGAGGAAATAGGGAAATATTAACTATTACAAGGCTTGTAAACTTGCTATGAGTATGTCAGAGACATTGGATTACTGTTGGTATTATTCTGATATTGTCCATGTTTGTGCTTGCTTCTTTTACTGTTGTCCATGAGCCGTTACATGTGTTACACTTGTTGGATACCTCTGCTGAGATTACACTCATAGTCAGGCAAATCATTCTGCACAGCTTCACAATATGCACCCTACCCCAGTTGTATATAACATCCCTGATAGACGTCCTTTGTATTGTTCATGTAAGGATGCCTATCTCACAAAGACATCTTCCCCATTGTTATGTCACCTTGTGTGACAGTCATATAATACGCATTTTTCACTTTGCAGTCCATACTGTACCATATTGATTATGTAATTGGTGTTGCTGCTACAACTGTCTTGCATTGACATGTCCTCATCTGCTGTACATTAGGTTGTTTCACCTGTCATCTTTCCCTGTGTTCATTCCTACAATTCATCTGTGTGCTCCTATTCAATACACACACTTCCCCTGTGTATTTTTTTTACATGGCAGTACATGTACCCTTACAGATCATTTATATACCTTCTGTACAAAATGCCTGGAATGGGATTTCACAATACTCTGCACTGTATACACTATCCTGCACTGTGTTTAGAACATATACATAATTATATGTTAAGCCCTGGTAATTAATGTAGCATTCAACGCAATCCTGTTAGCCTACTTTGCTCTGAGGTAACTTCATTTGTTATCCTTGTTGCTATACTTGTTTTCCTGGATGGCAACACTGTTGCCAGTCACAAAACTAAGCTTGTTTACATTTACACGTACACACACATAAATTTGCCTGCACAGAGTTTACTGAATCCCAGGGTGTTTCTATATAAATACATTTTATATATATTTAGGTCTACTTTGATTTACTGAAAACTCATTTCACTGAATTTCAGTTCACCCTCAAAAATTGCTGAAAGCTCAAATCACTGAAAACTCATTTCACTGAATCATATTTCACTGAATTTAAGTACTGTTGGGCAAATAAAACATATATGCCCTTTCTCCCACTGTAGTACGATTCTGGAGTTAGTATATATAGTTAGGGGGTCTGTGGGGGGCACAGCCCCCCACATTGGGAGGTGTGGGGGCATAGCCCCCCACCTACTTAGCTTTTATATTTATGAATCTAATTTCACTGAAATATAACAATATCAAACCAAAAGTAGGCAGGGGGCTATGTCCAACACACCTCCCAATGTGGGAGGATGTGCCCCCCACAGCCTCACAGCTATATATACTAACTCCAGGATTGCACTACATTGGGGAAAAGGGCATATGCATTTTATTTGCACAATAGTACTTACATTTAGTGAAATGTGATTCAGTGAAATGAGTTTTCATTTATTTGAGCATCAGTGATTTGATGTGAGTGTTTTGAAATTCAGTGAAATGACTTTTCAGTGAATCACAGTAGACCTATACATATATATATATATATATATATATATATATATATATATATATTAGATTGTGATTCAAATGGAATGTATGAATGCTTGTTAGTTTCCCTATTGAGATGCTTTACTGTTAACAGTTTATTTATTATTTTATTATTTTTCTTTTTAATTTTTTATTGTTTAAAGTAAGTTCAGTGTTTCAGTTTCTTGTTACGTATGTGTTGCTTTGTCTGTTAAACACTAATAAGGGAATGTGCATGGTTCTATTATTATTGTGGTACCTAACTTATAAAGTAAAATACAGTAGTGCTGAAATGATAATACCAGCCATGTATAATATTTGTGCCATATTTTTTCCAATTAATATGCCTGAAAATTTTTTAACTGGACATTTTAGCTCTGAGGATTGTGAAAATAAAGTTTCTGTGATTAGTACAGTTTCCTGTTCTTATTTATTGACAGTTGTGCCTGTTAGTCACTTAGCTTTTCATAGCAACATATGAAGAGCATGAAACTGCTAATATATTTTAAAGTATTTTACTTATTTGTGATCTTCATTGCTTTTGCCTAGTGATGGCGGGAGGTAAAGGTTGCAGTTATCAAGAGATTAAAATAATCTTTGAAAAGCCTTAATCTATTAGCACAGATGTGCTTGTTTTTCAGACGGCTCACTTCACTCTGTGGATTAATGTACATCATTAGAATTTTGAGTGACAAGTGGGGTTTTATTTTTTCATGATCCCGTTTTCTGAGACAATGTAAAATCTTCCTCATGCTGGCACAAGATACATTCCTTATTGGCAAGACTTTCACTATGAGTGATGTGCATAAGTATAGCCTGAACATTAGGGCTAAGCTCTCAGGAAAATCATAGATCTCCCCCAGACAAGGAAATAAGTAGGTGATGAAAAGGGAGTAACTAAGTGACCCTTTAGTTTGTGTATTCATTCTTTTTTAAAAACATTCCTTTTCCTAGCCAGGGACTAATAAACAATATATATAAGGTAAAAAAACATTCTTGGAAGGGACACCAGTCCACAGCAGAACATAAAAGTGCAGTATCACTGCAAGAGCATCTATGGATAATTTAGAAGGATCACTAATTCATCTATTGCCATGTCTTTGTAAGTGGGAAGAAATTGGAAACCTCAGCCAAAGCATATATTGGACACAGATAAGTCCTAAACACTATCCACAAAATGTACCCCAACTGAGAACCCAACCAGAGGATAAAACCTTCTCAATCAGCAATGTTAAGCATTGCACTGCTATGCTGCTTGCTAGTTGGTACATTAGTTTGCATGTTTTTTATATTATTTCACATGTAGAGTTCAGTAAGAAATGAACATGGGAATGTAAACATGGTTCCAGGACTGACTATGCCTATGATATGGTGAGTATATGACTCCTCTGCTAGTTACTGTTGATTCACCAATCCTGCTGTCCTGGCTTATGATTAATGCATACATTTTCTATCTCCTGTTTCATTATTTACTGACAGTGCTGTCATACCTGTGCACCAGTACAGACAAGGATCTGACATGTACCCAACCCATTGTAATGATAGGAAGGATAGGCAGGTGACTAACAAAAACAAGACCACACCACAGTAGTTGTCAAACAGGAAGTAGGAGGTTAGGAAGCCCAACAGCCTGTCTATGAATGCGTCCTGACGTGCTGGCTGCAAATCGACTAGTTGTTGTAGATGACAAACTGATGTACCAGCCTTTTCTTTGTAAGCAGCACATCCAGAAACAGGTGGGAAAAAGAAGGTATAGTGTTAATGATAGCTTATGCGGTCCTGTGTATGAAGGGATGAGAGACACAAGTCCATGTGGGTTTGCTGATTCTAAGACTATTGCAGACTCCCAGCTGTGGGATTAAATGGTAGAAGAAGAAGGAAAAACATCCTAGATAAATATGGTGTGCTTGCATCTTCTATCCTTCCCACTCATAAAAACATTACTGTTAGATGATTTATCTGCCTATCTCACTACCTTCCCTTATACTTTATGATACATCCCCTTTAAAACTGTGCTGTACATTCTCCTCCAATGAATAATTTAACATCTTCACTGCATCATTAAAAGGAAATTATATTTAACTAAAATTTTCACCTTCATCTCTGTCAAATGGTTACCCATATTATACATTTGACAATTTTTTGTTGTTTGATTGGCTCACAGTGGATCTACTGGTAGCAGTAAAGGAGTATTTCATATTGCTCTCCCTAAGGATATGGACTACCCTCATATGTACAACTCTATCTGCACTGCTATTGTAATCACTAAATATGACACACTATTTGCTCTTACCTACACAAATCTTTGGGGTTTTATCTACTTGTGTGTACACTATAACACCACAGACACTGTGTATACATGGATATACGCATCTTGTCCATGACTATATGATACTGATGTCTATGTGTGTGTTTACATATATAACATGTGTGCTTGTGGTGTGTGTGTGTGTGTGTGTGTGTGTGTGTGTGTGTGTGTGTGTGTGTGTGTGTGTGTGTGTGTGTGTGTGTGTGTGTGTGTGTGCGCGCGCATGTGTGTATGTGTCTGTGTTTGTGTGTGTGTGTATGTGTGTGTGTGTGTGTGTGTGTGTGTGTGTGTGTGTGCGTGCGTGTGTGCGTGTGTGTGTGTGTGTAGTTGTGCGATCTTTGGCACTTGGTGGGCTCAAAGCAGCATAGCCCTATTGCTTAGTCCCATAGCACATCAGTTGCTAAGATGTCTATACTTACTCTTCTGCTTAAACATAGCATACTGAGTTTGCTGGGGACACTGCTTTGCATGCATATTGCCTAGCATACTGTTTGCATCATGTTCTTTATCCTGCTGTACCCCCTTGGCACATTAGTTGTAGCAGGCACTATGACTGACACATAATGCATTTGTATTACCCTAGTTCTGTCTTCTACTTCTTCACTTTTCATGTGTTAAAAAAAAACACCAGCATGAACCAACTCAAGTACATCTGAAGTACAATAAAAAAGCACTTGAAATGCAACAAACAAGAGGAGTTTACTTCCATGCAGGGCTTTTGTCTACAAATGCAAAATAGACTTCATTAGAGTGATGAACCCCTCTATACATGCGCAATATAAACCAAATCACATGATCAGTTACACCATATAAAAATTCAGTTTTAACAAACTTAACATTTAATAAGACATTAAAATCTATTAAAATCTGTTAAAAGTACTTCACATGTAAGACGCTTATCAAATGATGACTTTTCTAGTTTTTAAATATTTTATGACAATAACAGTGCTCAAACCAGGAACATTTTCCAATAATAACTCTCTTGTTTCTCTAATTTCTAACCTGTTTACATTTATCACTACTTCTATAAATATGCTCTTCATGCTCTACCAAAACCTTAAACCATTCACAATTTTCAGAATGCTTGAATAAGGCATTGTTTGCATTTTATTTGCTTTAACAGCATAATATATTCAGAGATACATTTGGATACTCATCTTGTTGTCATAGCTGCTTTAAAAACTTCACATACTGAACATACCACAATATAAATTATACCTTTTGATTAATGGCTGTAATGATTTTTACTATGAATTGTTTTGTTATAGGTCCTTAATGTTAAATTCTGGCCTTCATTACTAAAACAACACATCATATGAGCTCCACATTTATATGTACCTCAAATGTTATTATCAAACTGTCTATTAAATTTGAAATTAACACTAAATACTGATTTCACTGAATGAAGCCGTGGTTGTGAAGCGGTAGCATTGTTGCCTCATAGCAAGAGGTTCTCCCGTTTGATTCTCGGCTGGAGCACCTTCTGTGTGGAGTCTGCATGTCCTACCCACAGTCGAGCAGCATTCGAAAGACATGCGTGAATGGGCGTGCCTTCATTGAAGGTTGGGCATTGGGCTGGCACCTCGGCACTGTAAAAATCTACTGCCAATCATTAGCGGACTGGAGTTCCTCTGTGGCGACCCTTAACAGGGAAAAGCCAGAAGAAGAAGAAGAACTGATTTCACTGAATAATTCTTTTGTATACAAGATAGGGTTTTGACCAATCAATTCTTGGTTTCCTTTAATGATATTCAGATTTTTTTGAAATGACTTCTGTAATGACCGTACTACCAAATGACGTATCCAATATTTAGGCTCTATTGCTAATGTTATTAATGTTTATTGCTATTATTATTATAAGCTGTATTCCTTGTATCATTTTTAATTACCTTTTTATAACCAGGAGCACCAACATGTAAAATTGAAGGATATTTTGTTTTCCTACTTTTGTTGATAAATTCAGCAATATGGCTTTAGTGGTGTTATATCATATCCACAAATCACAAACAAGTCTATGATAGTACTGAATTCAACCAATGGCATACTATCATTAGTAGTCAGTTGAGTGGTTCTAATCATATGTCTGTTAGGAGTATTTTTCTTTATAAAATGTGGGTGTTCACTTGAAAAATGCAAGTAATTATTCACAAAAGTTTCCTTCCTAAACATACGATTACCAAAATATTATTAATATTATGTATCTCAATGGTAATATCCAACAAATTGACAATGTTACCAGTATATCCTAAGATAAATTAAGAAAAAAAAGTAGAGTCATTAAGTTAATCAATAAAATCTTTAATCTGAATTAATGAACTTTCCCAAATAAAGAAAAAGGACACCTGCAAATCTTTTGTTAAAAATACATATTTAAAGAGTGCCAAATTCTCCAAAAAAATGTTCAAACTAACTTAAAGCTAGGTTAGCATATGAACGGGCCACAGAAGCCCGGATTGCTACTCCTTTGTTTTTTTTTTTAATACTTTTTGAATATAAAAAAATGCTATTTAAAACAATCTCAGTTAATGTACAGCATATGTTAATGTAACATCTTTCACTTCAGGGCTGTGTGATTTATTGTGGTGTTTTCACTATAAGAACTTTTTTATGTAAGTATAACAACAAGAGTGGGATCCAAACATATGGCTGGAAGTATTTATGCTGTTAAATTAAAAAAATGAAAGTAATGGCTTATTCAAATATTCTGAAAATTGTGAAAGGTTTAAAATTGTATTTATTTATTTATTTATTTATTTATTTATTTATTTATTTATTTTTATTTTTTTGTAGTAGATCATGAATAACATGATTATAGAGGTGGTGATGAATTTAACAGGTTAGAAATTAGAGAAACAAGACAGTAGTTATTACTGAAAGCATATAAATGCCCTGTTCTGAATACTGTTATCAACATAAAACATACTTTGGCAAATTTGGCATTGTTTGCAGATGATCTTTTCTTTATTTGGAAAGGTTCATTAAATTAAAATTAGTGCTACATATTATATTTCAGTGTGTTTAGTATGTGAAGCTGTTTATGTAGACGTGACACCAAGATCAGTATCCAGTCATATTTCTGAACATATTTATGCTGCTAAAACATAAAAATTAAAATAATGCCTTATTCAGACATTCTGAAAATTGTGAAAGGTTTTACATTTTTATAGTAGATCATGAAGAACATAATTGTAGGGGTGGTGATAATTTTAACAGGTTAGAAATTATTGAAACAAGATGCTTGTTATTATTGGAAGCAGATACATTTTCTGGCTTGAATACTGTTTTCAACATAAAATGCATTTTAAAAATAGAAAAGTTGGGATTTAGTAAGCATTTTACGTGTATAGTATTTTAATAGATTCTAACAGATCTTAATGTATTATTAAATGTTAAATGCTTTGTTTGTTTAAACTGAGTTTTTTATATGATGCCTATCATGTGATTTAATTTGATTTATTTTGAGCATGTATAGAAGTGTTCATCACTCTCATCATTCTCTTTCGGCTTTTCCCGTTAGGGGTCGCCACAGCGGATCATCTCTTTCCATTTCTTCCTATCCTCTGCATCTTGCTCTGTCACACCAACCGCCTGCATGTCCTCTCTCACCACGTCCATAAACCTTATCTTAGGCCTTCCTCTATTCCTCTTACCTGGCAGCTCCATCCTTAGCATCTTTTTCCCAATATACCCATCATCCCTCCTCAGCACATGTCCAAACCAACGCAATCTCGTCTCTCTTGCTTTGTCTCCAAACTGTCCAACATGAGCTGACCCTCTAATATACCGATTCCTAATCCTATCCATCCTAGTCACACCGATTGCAAATCTTAACATCTTTAACTCTGCCACATCCAGCTCCGACTCCTGCCTTTTTGTCAATGCCACTGTCTCCAACCCATATAACATAGCTGGTCTCACTACACTCTTGTAGACCTTCCCTTTCACTCTTACCGATACCCGTCTGTCACAAATCACTCCTGACACTCTTCTCCACCCATTCCACCCTGCCTGTACTCTCTTCTTCACCTCTCTTCCACATTCACCATTACTCTGAACTGTTGATCCCAAGTACTTAAACTCGTCCACCTTTACCAACTCTGCTCCCTGCATCCTCACCATTCCTCTACCCTCCCTCTCATTGACACACATATATTCTGTCTTAGCCCTGCTGACCCTCATTCCTCTGCTCTCTAGAGCATATCTCCACCTCTCCAGAGTCTCCTCAACCTGATTCCTACTCTCACTACAGATCACAATGTCATCTGCAAACATCATAGTCCACGGGGCCTTCTGTCTGATCTCATCTGTCAACCTGTCCATCACCACTGCAAATAAGAAAGGACTCAGAGCTGATCCTTGATGTAATCCCACCTCCACCTTAAACGGATCTGTCACTCCCACTGCAGTCCTCACCACTGTCACACTACCCTCGTACATATCCTGTACCACTCTTACGTACTTCTCTGCCACTCCCGACTTCCTCATACAATACCACAACTCTTCTCTAGGCACCCTGTCATATGCTTTCTCCAAGTCTACAAAGACACAATGCAACTCCTTCTGACCTTCCCTGTATTTCTCCATCAACACTCTCAGAGCAAACATTGCATCTGTAGTGCTCTTTCCTGGCATGAAACCATACTGCTGATCACTAATCATCACCTCCCTTCTTAACCTTGCTTCCACTACTCTTTCCCATAACTTCAAGCTGTGACTAATCAGTTTTATCCCTCTGTAGTTACTGCAGCTCTGCACATCACCCTTATTCTTAAAGATAGGTACCAAAACACTTTTTCTCCACTCCTCAGGCATCCTCTGACTTTCCAAAATTTCATTAAACAATCTAGTTAGAAATTCCACTGCCATTTCTCCTAAGCACCTCCATGCTTCCATTGGTATGTCATCTGGGCCAACAGCCTTTCCATTCTTCATCCTCTTCATAGCTGCCCTTACTTCCTCCTTGCTAATCTGTTTCACTTCCTGATTCACTATCCCCACATCATCCAACCTTCTCTCTCTCTCATTCTCTTCATTCATCAGCCTCTCAAAATACTCTTTCCATCTATTCAACACACTCTCCTCTGTTGTGAGTACCTTTCCCTCACTATCCTTTATCACCCTTACATGCTGCACATCTTTCCCAGCTCTGTCCCTCTGTCTAGCTAATCGGTACAGGTCCTTTTCTCCCTCTTTAGTGTCCAATCTCTCGTACAACTCTCCATATGCCCTATCCTTAGCTTTCGCCACCTCTCTCTTTGCCATGCGCCTCATCTCCTGATACTCATGTCTACTTTCTTCATCTCTTTGACAATCCCACTTCTTCTTCGCCAGCCTCTTCCTCTGTATACTCTCCTGTACTTCCTCATTCCACCACCAGGTCTCCTTGTCCTCCTTCCTCTGTCCAGATGTCACACCAAGCACCTTTCTAGCAGTCACCCTTACTAGTTTTGCTGTAGTTACCCAGCTATTCGGTAACTCTCCACTGCCTCCCAGTGCCTGTCTTAACTCTTCCCTAAACTCCACTTCACAATCACCCTTTTTTAACTTCCACCATTTAATCCTTGGCACAGCTTTCACACTCCTCCTCCTCTTCTTGTTCACCAACATCATTCTACATACCACCAATCTATGCTGCTTAACTACACTTTCCCCTGCCACCACTTTACAGTATCCAATCTCCTTAAGACTGGCCCTCCTACATAGTATATAATCAACTTGTGAGCATCTTCCTCCACTCTTGTACGTCACCCTATGCTCCACCCTCTTCTTAAAATACGTATTCACCACAGCCATGTCCATCCTTTTCGCAAAATCCACAATCATCTGACCTTCTGCATTCCTCTCCTTAACACCATACCTACCCATCACTTCCTCATCTCCTCTGTTCACTTCACCAACATGCCCATTAAAGTCCGCTCCAATCACTAGTCTCTCACCCTTAGGTACACTCACCACAACTTCATCCAACTCACTCCAAAATTTCTCTTTCTCTTCCATCGCACACCCAACTTGAGGAGCATATGCACTAACAACATTCATCATTACACCATCAATTTCGAGCTTCATAAACATCACTCGGTCAGACACTCTCTTCACGTCTAAAACACTCTTGGCATATTGTTCCTTTAGTATAACCCCTACCCCATTTCTCCTGCCATACACACCATGATAAAACAATTTGAACCCGTTTCCTAAACACCTGGCCTTACTTCCCTTCCATCTGGTCTCTTGCACACACAATATATCAACCTTCCGTCTCTCCATCATATCAGCTAGCTCTCTTCCTATACCAGTCATACTGCCAACATTCAAAGTTCCTACCCTCACTGCTACACTCCTAACCTTCCTCCTATCTTCCTGCCTTCGGGCACGCCTTCGCCCTCCTCTTCTCCTTCGGCCAAGTGTTCATCACTCTAATGAGGTTTATTATGTATTTGTATAATAAAACGGTAAAAGAAAGTAAACATTTCTTGATTGTCATTCTTTGACTACTTTTTTTATTATTCTTGAGTTACACTTGAGTTGTTTCTTGCTGGTGTTTTTGTGCATAGTTTTACAGCTAGAATGTAATAGCAGATGAAAAGTGATAATTCTATTTCCATATCAAGATTAATGCTACACACCATGCCTGATCCCTTTAATGTTATTTTGAATAACCTAAATGGTTTAAACACAGCAGTTGTGGATATGCAGCATTTCTTTTTGTCATTTCCCAGTGGAGAATCATACCAATAGAGCTTAATAGTTGTTTCAGTGCTGTATCCCAGGACTTATTTCAAGGTTCTGTTGAAATTATCATCAATAATGTTGGTCTACAAGGAGATAATGTGTTGGGGATAAGAACATCAGCCATATATTTCAACCTCTTAGCACAAGAAATCTTTACAAATCCTAAAATAATGGGGAGAAAAGGCTCAAAAATAGGGACATATTTCAAATATTGTTCTTATAGACTTAGACAGTTTATAGAATACCACAATATGTGTTAGCATGCATTTTCTGAAAGATGTGAAATAAGAAAATCAAATGTATGTCATTATTTAATGTCCACAGCAATTTGCTAGAAAACTTCAAATTTTATGAGGACCAGACAAAATGATGAGGCAAATATTTGGACATTCTGTGAAACTCTGGACAGCTGAGAGGTATGATATCAACATGCATTCCATTATTGATTTTCGAAAGATACCATCAAATCCATTTATCGCAACTGATATTTCCTTTACACACAAAACTGAAGGTAATGTGAATTCCACTGATTTACAAGATAATATCAACAACTTGGATAAAAATTAATTAAATATAAATAATTCACTTATAATAAGTTGTATTTTGAATAATATTTGGACCTTAATATAGTGGCTAGAAGTCTTAGGCTGTTCAAATGCCCAAATGGCATTAATACTTTTGATGCAAATGTTTAATAGCTGAAGCACTTTTTTAATGAAATGGGTTGTAATTTAATGAGATTATTAATGAAACATAATGTGAGTGAATTATGTCAATTGCTGGAGGAACTTAAGCAATTAGATAATAGGATTATTATTTTTGGATACAACTACACTTTTCCTACTAAGTAAAACTGACAAGATCTGTTATGATCTAAAAAGAAATACTCAGTTGCCAATTGCAAATAATCTGAAACCTGATTTTAGGCAACACAGTGGTGTTGATATTTCTTATTCTTTGTGTCTGAGGGTTGTTTGTCTTTCTCTCCATTGGCAGCAGTGCATGATAGAATTTATTTAAATACATTGAGGAATAAAGTTTAAAAGGAGGTCAATTTAGACTGGTCTGATTGACATCATTCTGAAGGATATTTTTTTACATGTCTAGAAAATAGCTAAAATAAATGCATGGAAACCCAATCAGCAAACAATAAAAAGTGAAACATTAAGAATAAGATTTGTGCTGGTGTCATGTAATCCTTAATGGTTTTCCTGTACTTAAGGAAATACTGCAATTTCTAGTAAAATAATATAAATTATTTTGCCCACTTTCTGTTTGTTTTGCCTTTGAATACAGAAAAAGAAAACACCTTGGTAGCTTGGACTGAAAATGAGTGGACTGCAATGTGTGTAATAGTTATTTATTAATTTAACAATTATCAGAGTGTGTCCATCAACAATATAATCAGTTCTGCTTTATAAGAAATAATATAAAATTAACATCTTATATGCAAGCCTATTTAGGCAAGCTTATGCTCAACCAATGGATGGTTAGCTTTGTATATGTTCTAGCAGGTTTTTTATACCATTGGAATTTAGTGATTATGGAATATAGTCTGAAAAAACTGGCATGGATTACACTCATTGTTATTAAATGCAATGAGTACAATAACTATAGCACTCCATCTATTTTAATTATACCAGATGCAATTGCAAATTATAAATGAGATATAATCCAGTGGGTATTGCTAAATTAAAAAGCAGTTAATCATTTCCCCAGCTTTGTGCTAATTGAGAGGTATATCCTCACCCTTGTGTCAAGCAAACTGAGTCAACACCTGCCTCAAAAATTGTATCGTCACTAGGACTGGTGACTGCATTATGCTTTTTAATTTGGTTTTTGCATATATGAACATTCTCCCACAAAAGCAGAATCACACCTGTTATGAGTACTGAGGGATGTCTGCCATCAACTAAGGATGAAATTTTAAGTTATCTGCATCTCTCAAAATACCAACAACTGGATATTTCTTCAAGCTCATAACAGGGGGTTCCAGGCTGTATTTAAAAAGATAATGGGGTGCCCTTGTCTCACCATATTAATTGACTCATAATGTATGGAGAGTATGACATTTTATGCACTCTGTTGACAGAAACAACTATACAACTTTGCAAGATAAGCTTGTAACAGCACTAAGAATGTAAATCACATGAACTTCTTGAATAAAATGTTAATACTTTTTAAAATATCTTTGCCAACAAGATCAGTACCATTTACATTGTATGCCTAACTTTTCTAATAATTGTCATCCAGTTATCTACTAGGAAGAAATCCTAACTATTCTGTGTTAGATGGTGTTTAATGATGTATTTAAACGCTTTGCTGAAATCTTTGGGAGAATTTTGATTCTTATTTTTACTAGATATTTAGTCTTCCAAATCATCCAATGTGTTTCTCTTGTCTGTTATGAGCAAATGACCCCTTAGGGCATCACGTGTTTCAGCTATATGGCTTCTGAATGCCCACAACTTTTTACTTTTTCTTTTTTAAGTATTTGTGAATACATTCAGGCCAACAAAGCCAAACCCCACTAGCTGTGGACATGCATGTTTCAGTCTTCTTATTATCTCATCAGCACAGCATAAGTGGACTGTTTGGTTCTACTTCCAAAGCACAGGGTCTTTAAACCCAGCTGATGTCCATAACAATTAAGGTGCCTGCAAAATATCCCAATTAACATCCAAACCAAAAAGTAAAAAGGTCACACAGACAAACCTACAAAAACTACAAGAAAAACCTAGCCAAGCTAGAGGTTCCACTGTGTGATACCCTAAGCCTCCTATAATAGAGGCCCATGGAATATATGCAAATGACCCCTTAAGGACATCAAGTGTTTCAGCTATATGGCTTCTGAATGTCCATGACTTTTTACATTTTCTTGTTAAGTCTTTATGGATACATTCAGACCAACAAAGTCAGACCCCACTAGTTGTGGACACTCATGTTTCTGCTTTCTTATGATGATTTCTTTAAGGGGTCATCTGCATATATCCCCTGAGCTTATTTATTTATTTATGGGCTTTTCCTTTATATTTATCTTCATAGATATTTCTCCAAAATATATATTTTTCTTCTTTTTTGGTGGTGTTTCGGTTCCTTTTGCCTTGTTTCCCAATTCTCTATAAAACTTTGTGGGTCATCAATAAATTGCTTATTTTGTACTTTCTCTTTTTATTTATCTGCAGATCTTCTATGTTTTTCTGCCTGTGCTGATATTATTAGTTTATTATTTGCGATAGTGCTCAATAGATCCTGATCTGTTCTAATATTGCACATTACATTTATCAGTCTTTCTGAGTATTTTTTTGATCTGTTCCCTCTTCTATACTCTTTTAACAGTGACACTTCTTGTCTTAATTGCTTTATAGTTTTCTGTATTCGATACTTCCATGATGGCATTCAATTTATCCTCTTCCTTTCCCTTACTACCTTGTGTTTTTGTGGTAAGACTATCTGTTATTAATTTAGCTGCAAAGTAATATATCCTATTTGTTTCTGTTATATTGCATGAATCTCTATGAACAGTCCTAATTACTGTGTTCATTTGTTTTATCAAACTTCTAACCTTTGGGGTTTTATTAACTTCCGGTAGTCTATTTCTTTCATTGATCTTAATATGTCAGTTCATCTCTATTAAATCAAGCAGTTCTTCTCTTAGATCATTTTCTTCTAAACTGAGGGCACATTTTTTGTTCTCCATTTCCTGTGGGCATTCTGTAGAAAGTTCCAGAGCATTTTTCTGTGCCACATTATCTTCAGTTTCATCCCATGTCATCTGTTGCTCTTTTATATGGGAACTCACTGGCCTATCACTCCACATTGACTGCATCAGAGTTGTCACAGTTTCCTGTTCCTTCCCTTGCTATGCAATGCCAGCTGAACATTTGTACTGGCTTCATCTGCAAGGTTCCAAAGTATCTTCACATGGCAACTGATCAGATGTTTCCCACTTCACTGGTTTCTCCTTAATTTGGGGAGCCATTGCTCTATCCTTCTGTGATATTATCAGAGTTAGAGTTTCTACACTAAATCCTTCACTTCACAGGTAATCCATAATCTCAATTTCTATTTCTTTAACTTCTCCATTACTAATCCTGTTTTCTACTTTTCTTCTTTGTTTTTGTATGTTTTTGTATTCTAAAATGTTCCATGTATGGATGCCTTTACCTGTATTTCTCTTCAAATATCTTTGGTGCTGCTCTTTTTGTATTAATTAGTTTTGCTTTCTCCTTTGCATAAAGATTGTACCATATTAAATCTCTTTTTCTTTCCCATGTCCATAGTTCTTCTTCAAATGTCTCCTGCTCCTCCTTTTCTCCTTGCTTGGGGGACTCATTCCATCATGCTGTGATATAACCTGTGTTAGACTTTCTACACTAAATTTTGTAGGTATTCTATAACTTCAACTTTTATTTTTTTAACTTCTACTTTAGTAATCTTCTGTTCTACATTCCCTCTTTGTGATCTTATTTTTTGTATTTTGAAATTTTCCATATCTGGATGCCTTTGCCTGTATTTCTCTTCAAATATCATTGGGGATGCCTTTTTTGTATAGATTAATTTGGCTTTTCCTTTGCATAAATATTATACCATATCGGATCTGTCTTTCTTTCCCATGTCTATATTTCTTTTTTTTTAACCTTTCAAAAGTCTCTAGATTTTGTTCTTTACATTTTCACACTTCCTCAGTTGATTCTTTTTCTAAATGGCCGAAGGATTATTGGTCTATGTAATGTTTTTCATAAATCTGTTGTATTAATGAACACAATTTTTATTTGAAGCTTCTGACAATTTTTCTTGTGCAAGTATTTTTCTTTCCTCTACTTTCTCTCTTAGTCTTTTTGTATATCTTTTGTTCATAGGCTCATAGGTTCATAGGTAGGTACTAAGCTATTGGCCCTAGGGCCTACACAAGCCTAGCCAAAAAGTTACCCTGGCTTTCGCCACCCAAGAAAACTATTTTCCTGTGCCAACTGTCAAGCAGAGCCACAGAAATGATCCCGGGGTGAATTTCCTATTATCCATCCAATCATCAAGATTTTTCTTGAATAGTGTTAATGAGGAGCTCTGTTTGACAAAGATAGGTAGTCTGTTCCAGAGTATGGGAAGTCTCTGGGACAGGAATCTATCCCTCCAGCATGTTCTGTTTATTGTGGTGACAAGGTTTAGGTCCCTGGAGCGTGTAGCTTGGAGGGATTGGAATTTCTTTAAGTTGGGCATGTCCAACAGCTCTGGGTTTGACATAGCTTTGTATGTTAGGCAGAGATCACCTCTGAGTAGGCGATATGCGACAGAGTAAAGCTGGAGTTTTTTGAGACGGTCTGCGTAAGACATCTGTTTGAGGCCAGTAATCCTCTTTGTGAGGTATATTTGCGGCCTTTCCAGTTGTTGTAGATGTCTTGTGAGATACATACCAAAAGGAGTGTTGTACTCTATAATGGGTCTAATGAGTGATGAGTAGAGGGGAACAATGACCTCTTTTCTTCTGGATGAGAAACCTTTTGTGATGAGGTGTGCCACATAGAAGGATTTCCTGACCACTGTGGTGATGTGATTATCAAAGGAGAGACTACTGTCCACCTGTGTCCCAAGGTCTCTTATCACACTTTTGGTGTTAAGTAGACTACTGCCTATGTGGTAGTTCATGGGTACAGAGTTTTTATCAAAGGGGACGACAATGCACTGTTTGGCATTGAGCTTGAGACCATGTCTTTGACACCAGGCATCTGTCTCAGTGAGGCCCTTTTGTAGGATGTCCACATTATTAGGGGTTTCAATTATGGCTCCTAGTTTGCAGTCATCTGTGAATTTAGTTAGCCAAAGACCTTCTGTGTTAGCCTGTACTTCAGAGAAGTAAATACCAAACAGGAGAGGACCCAGGACTGAACCCTGTGGTACTCCATTTGTCACTGGTCTGAAGTCTGATTTGGAGTCTGCTACTTTCATGGTGTGGGTTCTGTCAGTAAGCCAGTTGGCAACCCATCTTATGACACAGGGATTTATACCTAGTTTAGTGAGTTTATCTATAATTCCAGAGTGGGGGATGGTGTCGAACGCCTTGGCGAGATCTAGATAGGCTGTGTGAACCACCTTACCCTCATCTATGGCTTTGGTGACTACTTCAAAGAAGTCTACATGTTTAGGAGACATGATCTGCCTTTTAAAAACCCAAACTGTGTGGGGTCCAGAGTTTGGAGATCTCCAATGTCTTTGTTTATGAGTTCCATGATGATACGTTCCATGGCCTTGCAGACGAGGCTCATCAGGCTAATGGGGTGGTAGTTTCCAGGGTCTGTTGTGGCCCCCCCCTTTGTGGAGTGGGATAACTGTCACTGTGCACCATTCAATGGGCACAAAGCCTGAGGTGAGGCTATGATTGAATATGGTACTTAGGTGGGGGTGCCAGTTCATTCTGTAGTTCATGTAGAAGGCAGCCTGGGATGTTGTCAGGTCCCATGGATGCTGTGTTCTTGGCTTTGGAGAGTGAAGTTTTTACCTGTGCAGCCGTGATTACAGGAACTTTGCATTCTTCTGGTATAGAGATGGGCCCTTTAGGGGGTGAGAGGGGGGTAAAGTTAGCACTGAACCTATCTGCCAGGATGTTGGCAATATCAGTTGGTTCTGTATACTTAGTGTCATTGTGCTGTAACTCAGAGCAGATCTGAGTGTTGCCATTGAGATTTTTGGCATAGCTATAGAATGCTTTGTGGTTGTCTTTAGAATCAGTGGCAATTTTGTTTTCATAACTAACTTTGGAGGATTTTATGAGGGATCTCAGCTTCTTACTGAGGCTGACCAGGGAGTTCCTCCAGTCATGGGATTTTACTCTTTTTTGCAACAGTTTCTTTCTTCTGTTGTAGAGTTTGTTTATGGCAGATGACCACCAGATTGGCTTCCTTTTTTTGGAGGATAGCATATTGGTTCTGTTAGGGATAGCACGATCCATGCACTCGTGTAAGTACTTATAAAGTCCATTTGTGTAGGATTCAGCAGTCGTACCTCTATTGTCCATCTGCATGGGTGTCGTGAAGTTTGCCACTTCTGTCTTAAGAAGCGTGAAGTTGGCTTTGGAGAACTTTTTTACAGTTGTTTTCCTAATGGGGGGTGGGAGCGAGATGTGGATGTCTAGGGTGATTAGCTTGTGGTCGGATCTGACCAATGAGGAGCTGATTTCTGGTGTGGAACACCGGTCACCCATGTTGGTGATGACCAGGTCTATGATATTGCTGCCCCTGGTGGGGGGTCTGGAAATTCTGGGCTTCTTGCATAGCAGTAACAATACATAATTTCTTTCTTATCCTAAATAGTCCACTATATTGTCTTTATGGCACTTTTTTGGCCTATCAGTTTTTTGTGATTTTTTTGTGGACTACTTCTTTTTTCTACAACAGTGGGGGGGGGGCATCCTCCCCCTGGCCCTGGCCTAGCCCCATTGTAGGAATGTTTCCATGTCTTGAGGATTCTACACTGTAATTTGTTTTCCATTCCTAGCAACAGTGTGCCTACCAGAATTGGGCATTTTTTTGTCCTGGGTCTTGTGCACTCGGCTATCATTTTTTTAACCTACTTCTGTCCATGATATAAAATAAGTCTATATATCAGTGTCGTCTTGGTGAGACTTTGTGAAAAACAGGGTCCACCTTGTGCAGGTACTCATCAAGAGTTGAGGATGAATTCAATTGAAGCAACACTACTCTCCTTTTCTTGCTGATTTTACTATCTCTCCAGTTGGACCCCACCTCTGTCTGTGAGAGTGTGACTCTGACCAAGTGACTTTATCACCATTATCCTCATGCCATCCCCAAACACGTACTTGTACCTTGTGGGTATACCCTGTTAACAAACAAATTGTACTTAAACATTTTACTATTATCCATTGAAGGTAGTGAAGGGAAAAGTAATCAGTAGTGTTTCTCATATCCTGAAAAACAACCACAAGACAAGTTAGCAGCTTTTTGAGGAGTGCCATACCACCAAAACTGTTACCACAAAGAATGAACTGCACCTTCTCTTTGGTGGGAGTTTTTATGTATTACCAGAATGTTGCACTAGGTTATAATTTTCTTTAGACAATGTAACTCTATAGGTTGAGATAAGGTTGGAGTAGTGAATGGAGCTAGTTGTAATGACAGCTACTAGAGTCTTACACATGATCTTTTGATTATCTTAGGGTGTAAAAAAGCATTCAGGGCTGATTTTTAAACCAGGGCTTTCTAGTTTTATCTATAGCAACATCTGTTGGGGCTATTAGCTGGATGTTTGATGGACAAACATTTATATGGCTTCCCAGATGCTTACATAGCACTTTTTATTGTTTACAGTATATCCTGCTAGTCTATTATCAAATTCAGATCTAGCTGACCATATCATTTTCTTAAAACTGACCCTAGCATTTTAGTGTCCAGTTTTGTTAAACTGACTAAAGTGTCTCTAGTCAGAGGTATTTTTTCTAATTTTTTCCTCTCCAGTTTCTTTGTACACCATAAACACATTCAAACACTTTGTCTAATAGTAGCAGTAGTCACATAATTTTCAATCAACAAATTTATAAATTTATAAAATTTGTCCCATGAATTTGCAATTTGTTCTTTTGTTATATATTCCTTCTAAGTCCACTCATTTAGTTGTGTAATTATTGAGTTAAAAAACAGGGCTTTGAAATGCCTTTCTTGTACTTCTATCTATAATTTATTCCATTGCCTCTCCTTATAGCAAGTTCCTAGATATAGGCAATCTCCAAACACTTAACCCTGCACAGTTTGGCTTTGTCAAGGGGAGATCCTGCCTGCTAAATTTGGTTGACTTCCTCGAGGCAGTCACCAAGGCTGTGGATGAGGGTAAGGCATACAGCCTATCTCGACCTGGCTAAGGCCTTTGATATCATTCCCCACTCAGGTATCATTGATACACTCACCAAACTAGGCATCAAATCTTACATCACTAGGTGGGTTGCAAATTGGCTCACAGACAGTACCCACAGAATGAAGTTGTGGATTACAAGTCAAACTGTTGACCAATCATAAGTGGAGTCCCACAGAGCTTGGTCCTGTGCCCTCTCCTGTTTGGCATCTACTTCTCAGAAGTCCAGGCCACACAGAAGGACTCTGGCTGACCAAGTTCACTGATGACTGCAAGCTAGGAGTCATTATCAACTCTCCAAGTGATGCAGACATCCTACAAAAGGTCCTCTCTGAGACCAATGACTGGTGTCAGAACCATGGCCTGAAGCTTAATGCCAAAAAATGCGTTATCATCCCCTTTGGAAAAAATGCAAATCACAAGACAAGAACATGAGCAGCCAAAAGTTACAGAGACAACCAACAAGCCAAAAGTTTAAACTATTTATTCACCAGATTAAGCACTTTCATAAGCTTGTAACTCAGACTTCATCAGAATCCATCTTACTGCCACAAACCTCAGTGCTTAAGTAATACATCCAAAATCACATAATTATATAATTGATGCTTAATTAATCAGTCAATCAAAAATTTGTAAACAAAAGCTTATAAAGAAGAACTTTAACTCCTCACTGCTCTCTAAAGTTCCATTACACATAAAAAAATAAAGAAATACATATGTTGTTGTTGTCTTTTGGCTTTTCCAGGTTAGGGGTCACCACAGCGGAACTCCGGTCTGCTAATGATTGGCAGTAGATTTTCATGAATGCAGAGGTGCCAGCTCAATGTTCAACCTTCAACGAAGGCACGCCCATTTACTCATGTCTTTCGAACACCCACCCAACAGAGAGTAGGACATGCAGAAATACATATGAAAAACCTGAATTAAAACCTACACTTTATATGATTTTAAATGTAGTGCACTACTTGTAGAAGTGCATACTGCGGTGGTGGTGCTTCGGTAGCATTGTCGCTTCACAGTAAGAAGTTGTCCTATTCGAGTCTCAGCTAAAGCATCTTCTGTGTGGAGACATGCGTGAATGGGTGTACCTTCATTGAAGGTTGTGTGTCAGAGCTGGCAACTCGGCATGTAAAAATCTACTGCCAATCATTAGCGGACCGGAGTTCCACTGTAGCGACCCCTAACTGGGAAAAGCTGAAAGACACAACAACAACTTGTAGAAGTACATTCATTCAAACCTGGGAAGACTCCAGTATTCAGTTTAATTTGCCAGATCATCTCTTTGAATTCAATAAAGTCTTCCCATGGCCCCCCTCATGTCTTGAGGGACATAATCTATCCCAAAAAACAAGAAAGAATGGTCAGGGTGAAACTGAATATGCTTAAATAGGGAATTATTTTCATTTTTGTTATTAATATCTAAATTGTGCTCATATATTCATTCTTTAAATCTTCACTTAGTCTTTCCTACATAAAAACAACAACATTGTACACATTTTCCCACATAGACTAAGCCTTTAGAATTACAGGTACAATAAAATGGAGTAAAACTTCTAAAGGATGCTATATAAATTGCATCACTTACTAGAATAAATTTACATTGGTTGCATGAACCATGCCTATATGTACCCCATTTTTATCAGAAATAGCCCTGAAGGTTTCACCTCCTTCTAACCATTGTTTAAGGGCTCTCCCAGTCCTATAAACAATACATGGTTTTTCACAAAAGGATTCTAGCCCTTTACCATAACAAGAGAAAATCTTTCAATTTTTTTGCAATATATTACAAATGTTTTCTGTATCCACAGTATAGGTGGTAATAAATGCGTACCTATAGTTTTTGTTATGAGGAACCGAGGGAATCATCTGGGGAACCAGACACAATCCAACTATTTCCAGGAGAACCAGCGATACCAGTGGAGACATTATGGACAACGGAGAATTAATTAAATGAGAGTGCTGAGCAAAATTATTTTCCTGTGGTTCTTTCTAACTCAGCAGGTGACTTTCATGTATTCGATTATATGGACAACGTTTATAGCACTAAATATGCTGAATTGTTAAGTAGGGGACTGTTAGAAAAATATGTATTAATGTGTGTATTAGCAATATGCTTAGTGCATTTAGAGCTTGAAAAGGGTTAACACATTTATTCTATTTCATACTGCATAAATCTGTACAAACTGCAGTTGCTTTCTGACCTTGTATTGTTAGCTAAAATCTTGCTTGTGCCTTGGAAGTTTACTGAGAAGCAGGTGATTTCTGCTTGCATTAGGAAAATAATGAATAGAACAATACTACTTGTATGAAACTTAGACAAGATGTTCTGCTGTGCCATGAGAAAATACACAGCTGTAGAAGTTACGGATAATTAGTACAAAGCCTGCTTGAAAATATGAACTGCAATCAGCATTTGCTTGTATCTGAATTAGAAAAGTACCTTGAAATGTAACACTGTACAATAGACGCTTGTAAACGGATTAATGGTCACCAAGGCCAGGTTGTTTTTTTCAAAAGTTTCTCATAAATCTAGTCATGTCAGCAGAAAATCTGAGTAACATCGCTGTAGAACAATACTGAAAGTTGTGTTTGATTACGTCAGCTTAGAAGGCCATATCTTGTAAAATAGTATAAGAATGAACATACTTCCTGTTAGTAGTTAGACAAATCCTTGTATTTGCATGTTTTTGACTCCTTGCGGCAAGTCAATTAAAAGTGCCTTAACTGAACCTTATGTGTATTGGTCTTTGAAGTATTTTCCTTTGAAAGATTGGTCCTTCGGTAACCCTCACTTCCCCTCGAATCAGACAGGCCGGGTGGCTTAAAACCGTACAGGGAAGAAACCACATCAGTTCTCCTTATTTGAAAAGCCCTCCGACTGAATTGTCATACAAAAGAGGCCAGCCACTTTCTGATCTGCGACTGAAGGACGGGTTTACTCGAACCAGGTGATCAATCACGAAGGCTCAGGTAAGGTGAATCTACCTTCTTTTTCTGTTTTAGATCAGGGACTAGATTTGTATTTGTTCTGTTAAGACTTTGTTTATAAGTCAGGGACAGAAAGATTACTGCCTTGTCATAGATCAGGGAAACAGAGCAGGTAGGAAGTCATTCTGAAGAGACTATAAAAACATCCGTGGTACCATGTTAAAAATAAGGATTATGTAACGACTGAAACGGTAGAACAAAATGGGTAATAATTGTACAAAAAGGTCCCAAAATCCGCCGTTAACCGAAGACGCTAAATACATGCAGTCACAGCTTGCTGATAATATTAAATACTACTCAAAATGGGTTAATAAGTATGAATTTGATGGTAAATTAGAAAAATCCTCGCTTGTCAAACTTGTCAAACAGCTTAAAACCAATTCTAGAGGTCGAGTAAAAAAGCAACGTCAATTAGGAATTCCTCAGGCACACAGGTGGATTGAGGAAGTAAACCGAAGGGAACAAAAGACTAATAATTCAAAAGCAATGTTTTTAGATAAGGAGGACAATAACTTAGTAATAGCGTCAGCCCCTCCACCTCCCCTACCAAAATACGAGGCAAGTGAACAAGTTAGTCCACCCCTGCGATATCCTGCTGTCACTGTAAGTAGAGACACTACAAAAGCGAAACTGTTTATTAGAGATCCCGTCGAGACCAGGTCTCGAACACGGGCAGAAAACTCAAAAGGGGACATTGAGTTATATCAAATGGGTAGAAATTCACGATTTATGAGTGAAGAAGAAATATGCCTACTTATAGAAGTGCCTAATCCTCAGGCAGGGCAAGAAGGTCAGGACCCAACTATTCTATTGTATAGACCCCGGACTCCAGAAGACATCCGGAAAGCCACTGAGGGAATTCCCCATCCAAAAGTTAATTTTAGGAAGTTCTTAGAAGATTTGCAAGGAATGAGGCTAAGTTATAATTTAAACGAAGAGGTAGAAAAAGTAGTCAGACAAATTGTGGGACCAGATTGGCACATGATTAGTGGCAACTGGAATCTCCGTGACTCTGCGCTCAGGCCACTCCCACATAGCAGCGCAGAATTAGACAACAGAGTGAAAGGTCTTACAGACCGCATCTCTGAGAAATGGAAGCCTAGGGCAGATTGGACTTGCATTAATCAATGCATCCAACAAGAAGGTGAAGCTATTGACCGATATTATGCCAGACTATTAGAATGTTTTAATAACCATTGTGGAATGCAGGTTCCTGAAGATCAGACACATGATTCTCCATACGAGCAGCAGTTAAAGAATGCATTTTTGAAAGGCAGTATTGCACCTATAAGCAGCTTTATTACAAAACACATGGTAGATCATCGTACAAGCAGGTTATAGTCATTGCTTGAATATGCTAGGCATGCCGAAAGGCATTTTAATAGCAAAAAGAAAAAGAAAGCCCACGTATTTTCTGTAGAAGATGGAGCAGAAGTATATGTAGTACAGTCTGGGGAAAAGGGCAAGAGAAATGCCCAGGGAAACAAACAATCTGATCAACGATCAGAGGACTTTGAAGGGTGAAAGAAAAGAGGTGAATGTTTTAAATGCGGTAAGAAGGGACACTTGGCAAGGGATTGTAAGAAAAACAAGAAAGCAACCAGGGAAGATAAGGAGGGTGAGGACTGACTATATGATAGTCAGGAATCACTAGAAGGGATAGCAAAGAAGGGACAAATGAATATGTGATAGAGGGAGTAGAGAATGTGACAGAAGAAATAGAGGAAGTGCAAGAAGTCACGGATAGTGAAGAAAATGAAATGTTGGATTTGGCTTTATTGAGCTTAGAGCTCTATTTAGCAGACACGAAACCAGAAGTTACACACCTGGTAGAAGGGAGGGAAGTCAGATTCTTGTGTGACTCAGGGGCATCATGGACCCTGGTACATCCCTCCAAACTGCCAGAGAATTCAGAGTCACCTGATTACATATTAGTGAAAGCAGCTAATGGACAGCTGTATTGGGGGCCCCTCTCCCATAATATTGTGATAACTGATCCTGTTTCAGGACTGACCCAGAAAAGCAAAATTGTTGTATCTGCAAAATGCCCAGTAAACCTCTTGGGCAGAGACCTTATGCAGCTGTTTGCTGTAGCAGTAGTTCCGACTATACAGGGTATGGAAGCACAGCAACAAATTGATACCTTTGCTGTGCAATCGGAGGGGGAAATGTTTTATTGGTACAGCCAGGACTTGGTTACGACTGGTCCAGGGGCGGTGACTGAAGAGTTGATGAATGTAGCCATCAGCAAGTTCCCCTCCCTTGACATTGATAAACAGCATTTGTTGCACTGTACTCTGTATTTTTGTAATACACCAGGACCTGATAAGGAATATGAGCAAGAATTGTTTGAAAATCGTGCAAACAGATTGATATTACGTAATCTGTACTGGGACACAGAAGGGAACAGTGTAACTAGCTGTTCATTGCCCCAGGAGTTCTTTGCACTTTACAAATTTAATCAGTTACCACATGTTAGCTTAACTAAGGACAAAAATGTAAAATGGGTAGATTTGGGAGAAAAAGTCACGAGATGGGAAAAACAGACAGTTAGAACTGTCAGAACAGGGAATACAAATGCAGAAGCTGAATTGGATAACTCAGACCCACCCAGCTGTACACTTGCAGTCTAGCAAGGACAGCTGATTAGCACTCCTATTTAAGGAGGAAGAGAATGCCTTACAGAATATACTAGAAAAGCTTTGGTCAACAGGAAAAAGTCAGCATTTAGACCACAAAAGAGACAGTATCCCTTAAAAAAAGATGCAGAGGTAGGAATCAAACCTATTATAGCAGCTTTACTTAAGGAAGGGGTGCTGGTGGAATCTCCTGATTCACCATGTAACACACCCTTATTTCCTGTTAAAAAAGCGAATAGAGAGTGGAGTATGGTCCAAGATTTACAAGCTGTAAATGACACAGTAATACCAAGGGCACCTATGGTGCCAGACCCACATGCCCTGTTGAATTATTTAAAACCTCAACAGAAATATTTTTCTGTGGTAGATATCAGCAATGCGTTCTTTTCGATACTGATACACCCTGACAGCCAGCATTAGTTTGCATTCACATTTCAGGGGAAATGGTATACATATACACGACTACCACAGGGGTATTGTGAAAGTCCAACCTTATTCTCACAAGAAATGGCAAGCAACTTGGCGGGGTTTACCCCACCAAGAGGTAGTCAGATTTTGCTTTATGTTGATGATATCCTGCTGGCGTCCCCCACCCAGCAAGATTGTAACGAAGATACCATAGCGCTATTACAATTTTTAGCCACTGAAGGACATAAAGTAAACAAAAATAAACTGCAGCTTTGGAAAAAACAAGTTAAATACCTAGGATATGTAATATCCAAGGAAGGTAGGACATTAGATGAGGACAGAAAAATAGCGATTTTGCAAGCACCAAAACCCACTACCAAGAAGGAAATGATGTCCTTCCTGGGTACGACTAATTTTTGTCGGAGTTGGATTCCAAACTATGCCTTGGAATCTGCACTGTTGACTAACCTGATTTATAAAAAGCCTATGGCAGCACAGGATTTATTACAATGGACACCAGAAGCAGAATCTGCTTTCTGCAAACTGAAACAGTTAATAGCATCCACATTAGTTTTGGGATTACCAAACTATCATAAATGTTTTTACAAACTGTAGATTGTAAGCAAGGTTATATGACATCAGTGTTAACACAGCAGCATGGGGACAAGCAACACCCTATTGCTTATTATTCATCACAACTGGACCCAGTGGCACGGTCTTTACCTCACTGTGTACAAGCAGTAGTTGCAGCTGCAATGACAGTACAGGCTTCGGCCTCAGTAGTGTTGTTCCACCCTCTCACATTGAGAGTGCCTCATGCAGTTGCGATCATTTTACTACAAGAGAAGGTAGCATATCTTGCCCCTGCTAGGCATCTTTCCTGTATGACTATATTGTTGAGCCAACCTCATATAAAAATTGAATGATGTATGACTTTGAACCCTTCTACCTTGCCCACAACCACTGCAGATGGCACACCACACAGCTGCCTGCAGGTGATTGAGCAAAAGACACTGCCTAGAAAAGATGTTCCCTTGGATGATGCCGAGGTGACATACTATGTGGATGGCTCATGCAAAAGGGTTCCTGCAGGACAGAACCTAGTAGGATATGCAGTAGTTTCTGACACAGACATTACAGAAACAAAATCTTTACCACATAGTTTATCTGCACAGGCAGCAGAATTGATTGCCTTGACACGGGCATGTACCTTAGCTAAAGGTAAATGTGTGAACATTTTTACTGACAGCCAGTACGCTTTTTCTACTGTACATGTTTTTGCGCAACAGTGGAAAAATCGAGGAATGATAACATCTACTGGCAAACCAATCAATCATGCACAGTTTATTTTAGATCTTTTAGAATCTATTCAGTTACCTCAGAAAGTAGCTATTTGCAAATGCACAGCTCATACCAAGCAACAGGACAGGATTTCAAAAGGTAATGCGAGAGCTGATACAGCTGGAAAGCAGGCAGCTTCAGAAGTATTTCTTTTGAATGAGGAAACTACAACCCTCTGAGATTTTAGATTTAGAAATGTTAAAGACAATGCAGACACTTACTACGCAAGTTGAAAAACAAAGATGGGTAAAACGAGGAGCAATTCTCGAAAAGGGGCTGTACATCTCTAAAGAAGGAAAACCGATATTGCCATCTAATTTGTTTAGATATGCAGCTTTGTTGAGCCATGGGCAGTGCCATGTCTCAACAGGGGGGATGGAACAGCTGGTGAACCAAGTGTTCACGACGTACGGATTTACAAACTACTCTAAAAAATTTTGTTCGTTATGCCACATCTGTAATAAACATCATGCACAAGGGGCATTAAAGCCCAAGCAAGGGAGTTTCCCTACACCACCATATCCATTTCATACTATCTGTATGGATTTCATAGAGTTGAATAAATGTGAAAATAAGAAGTATTGTCGCGTCATTGTAGATATGTTTTCCAGATGGGTGAAAGCCTTTCCGACTAAAAATCCAGATGCTACGACTGTGGCCAAAGTTCTTGTTAAAGAAATCATCCCTAGATTCGGCATTCCAGAAAGGATCTACAGTGACATCGGCACACACTTCGTAAATCAGACCATACAGCAGTTAAGTAGACATTTTGGTATTTCTCTAAAAAAATCATTGTGCGTATCACCCACAATCAGCAGGGCTAGTAGAGAGGCATAATGGGATTTTAAAGAGTAAGCTAAGAAAATTAATAACAGAAACGCAGAGAAATTGGGTGTACTGTCTGCCCCTGGCACTGTTGAGCATGAGAACTGTTCCGAATGCAAAAGGATTGACTCCTTTTGAAAAACTCTTTGGGAGGGCTTATTATATACCTCAGTGGAAATCTCTCATGCCCACAGACCAGGAAGCTGACAGTACATTAGCTGAGTATATGCGAAACCTCTTAAATTCTAAACATTTGCTGCAGTTAAATTCTGTTTCAGATAAAGAATGAACCAGACCGTCAGAAGTGGCAGTGCCCCCTGAAGCGTGGATCTGGCTGAAGATAGTTAAGAAGAAGAATTGGGCATCTCTGACGTGGGAAGGTCCATATCAAGTGCTTTTGTCAACACCCACTGCAGTCAAAATTGTGGAGCGTGCCTCCTGGATCCACCTGATGCACTGTAAATTAGTTAAAAACTTTAAACTGGACAAAAATCTTGTTACATGCCAAGAGCAAAAATGATACAGTCCAGAAGAAACAGGAATGCAGAACAACCCTTTCCTCAGAAGTATTGCATAATCATTCTGTTAACTGCATTAGTGACAATAATTTTTTTGTTGTGGCCTTTTCTTTTCCCAGCCACACAGACTGAACTGAATAAATGTGAAGCATTACTCATAAACTGGCATCCAAACTTTAACACTTACCAGGCAATTAAATATGTGTATGCTGAGACTTTCAATGTTTTGAATTGCTGGATTTGCACAGCTTTGCCGACAGCATACGGGGAGTTATTAATGACTACAGTCCCCTTAGGGGTCAATGAGACCTGGGAGAACTTCATTTATGATACCTCAACTATTACAGCACAAGATAAAATAGCATTGCACTTGTCTGTTCCACAAAAGGGAACTGTGTGTTTTTATAAAATTGATACTGTTCAGGTGGGTTGGAGCAATTGCAATGTGACTGTTCCTTATAAATGTTACACTAAAGGTAACAAAGTAGATCTTTATTGTAATACAAACTATGATTCATTTCTTGGATTGATGCACAAAACACTTGATGAAGTAAAACATAATTCTGTTTTTTATAAACAGCTGTCTACAATTGATAGAAAAATGTTTCATGCAGGCGAGTGTATATTCATAGCAAGGTTACTACTAAAGTAGAGGACTGTTATTTTGTGTGTGGCAGAAAAGCATACAAATGGTTACCTGAGAATTGGTCTGGCAGTTGTTTTTTGGGTTACCTGGTTCCAGCCATACGACACACTGCAGTTTTGCCTCATGGAAAAATTCGAAATGTCCAAGAAGTTGTCAAGAAACCTGTAAATCCAGTGGGACAAATCAATGTGCGTTGGAAAGACCATCACTCTCTAGGCAAAGGACTGACACACATGGACTTGAGTGATAGCGTTATATCGTGGGCAGGCATATCACCAGCATATGGAGCAGTGAAATCAATCTGGGAGCTGAGCAAACTGTCAAAACTTCTCAAAGTAATGAGCAACGCAACTTTTTCTGCTCTCGAATTGGTGACTGATGAACTGAATGCTATGAGAACTGTAGTGCTCCAAAACCGCATGGCTCTCAACTTCACCCTAGCAGCGAGAGGTGGTACATGCGCTTTAATCCAAGAAGAATGCTGTTCATGTATTCCTGACCATAAACACAAGATAATCATCTTGAGGTAATTCAGCAAGTGTTGGCCATGACCAAACCAGGCCCAAATCCACTGATGGACTTTTTCCAGAAATGGTTTGGGGGGTGGGGTACCATCCTAATGAACATCCTGATTGCCATTTGTGTAGGTATGCTCCTACTGGGAGTATGTGTTTGTTGTGGTATCCCCTGCATGAAAAGACTGATTAAAGACCTTATAGACATGTCAGTTTCTGAAACCTTATATCAAAGTGCTGAGTTTGAAGAACTGTTAAAAGATTGAAAATGCTTTCATAAGTTTAAACTGAATGACTCTCTTAACTGCAAATCCTAAGTGGAAGAGGTTATAAGAAGAACATAAACTGTTTATGCTTATTTTGAAAGTAGAATAAAAGTACTAATAGGGGGGAAATGTTAGAAAAATATGTATTAATGTGTGTATTAGCAATATGCTTAGTGCATTTAGAGCTTGAAAAGGGTTAACACATTTATTCTATTTCATATTGCATAAATCTGTACAAACTGCAGTTGCTTTCTAACCTTGTATTGTTAGCTAAAATCTTGCTTGTGCCTTGGAAATTTACTGAGAAGCAGGTGATTTCTGCTTGTGTTAGGGAAATAATGAATAGAACAATACTACTTGTATGAAACTTAGACAAGAAGTTACGCTATCCCATGAGAAAATACACAGCTGTAGAAGTTACAGATAATTAGTACAAAGCCTGCTTGAAAATATGAACTGCAATCAGCATTTGCTTGTATCTGAATTAGAAAAGTACCTTGAAATGCAACACTGTACAATAGACGCTTGTAAATGGATTAATGGTCACCAAGGCCAGGTTGTTTTTCCTCAAACGTTTCTCACAAATCTAGTCATGTCAGCAGAAAATCTGAGTAACATCTGCTGTAGAACAATACTGAAAGTTGTGTTTGATTACGTCCGCTTAAAAGGCCATGTCTTGTAAAATAGTATAAGAATGAACATACTTCCTGTTAGCAGTTAGACAAATCCTTGTATTTGCATGTTTTTGTCTCCTTGCAGCAAGTCAATTAAAAGTGCCTTAACTGAATCTTACGCGTATTGGTCTTTGAAGTCTTTTCCTTTGACAGGGATATACCTTTGTTCCTACTTGTCGTACTAGAATGGAACATATTATTTTAGATCTAAAATTGTACATTAGAAAGCTTAACTTATGTTTACTATTTAATAACATGACAATTAATAGTGAGACTAATGCTTTACGAAGGAGTAGTACTTTTAACCCACCTTTCGCTCAACCATTGATTTTGTTTGAGAAACTATGTGATATTGAAATTAGGGATTTTATAAAAAGTAGAAACAATTAATGTAATTACAACCTGAGCTGCTCTGAATTCAGTATGTTGAAGCAATTATGTCAGGATAAAAAAACTGGGTTATGAAACCGGATAAAGGTGGGAGAGTTGTGGTTATGCAGAGAGAGGATGACCTTAACAAAATGTGTGCACTTTTGAACAACAAAGACATGTATGAGGAAACAACTTGTAATTGTATTCATATTACATATAAAAAATTTCCTTCAGGGCATGTTTGACCAAGGGCAAATCAATAGTGAAGTATTACATTTTTTACAGGTAAAGTTTCCTGTAGTGCCAACTATATTTGGTATTCCGAAGCTTCACAAAGATTTAAT
This sequence comes from Protopterus annectens, assembly GCF_019279795.1. Taxonomy (NCBI): domain Eukaryota; kingdom Metazoa; phylum Chordata; order Ceratodontiformes; family Protopteridae; genus Protopterus; species Protopterus annectens. Next base: position 768,932,826 of record NC_056727.1, read on the forward strand.
AGATCCCCTATGCGACGTATTGTCAATGATATTACTTCTAAGATTCATGCATTGGCAAAATATGTGGATCTAAAATTGAAGAATTGTCTGGATAGTTTCTTCCATTTAACTAAAGACTCTTGGGACTTTTTGCATAAGTTGCAAAAGGTAAAATACTCCAAAAATGTATGCTTCATGGGATGTAGTAAATCGTTTTAATGTGATACCCCACCAGCAGGAATTAGAGTGGTATAGGGAATTTCTAGTTGATTTAGGGACATTACCCCATGACAAAATAAATGTACTGGTGGTTTTGATGGAATTGATCTTAGAATACAACTTTATCTACATTGAAGGACAATATTTCCATCAAAAAAGATGAGTGGCTATGGGGGCAGCTTGTGCCTCCATATATGCCAACATAATTATGTTGCAATGGGAGAAACACAATGTATTTAATCACTGCAGTGCAAGATTGTGGAAGATTTACACCTGTTGTTTAGACGATATTTTTATAGCATGGGAAACACAAGAAGAGGATGTGAAGTTAATTGATTATTTTAACTCTACCACCCCCATTTTAAGAATTACATACACAGTCAGTATGCAAGGAATTAGCTATCTGGATGTATTTATAGCCAAAAACCATGTAAACAAGAAGTTAACAACAAATATCTATCAGAAACCATACTATTCCAATGCACTTTTACACTATACAAGCTGCTATCCTTGGCATGTGAAAAAAGGTGTGGTGAAAGGACAGTTTGTCCATAGGTTCATAGATTAGTACTAAGCTAACAGCCCTTGCGAGCCATTTTAAGCCTAGCCATTTATCCTTTGTGAGACTCAAACCCTGCACCTTTTGCTTGCAAGGCAAACACCTTAACCATTAGGCCACCCTCCCAACCCATCTGGCAAAAATGATATCGGAGGATGACATGTTTGTGATTGAAATGTTAAAGTTAGTAAACATGTTCCTTGTGAGAGGTTATCCTACAATTTTAGTGGATAACATAGGAAATGGAGATTTGTTCAAAGAGAAACCAGGGAAGTATCATACCTTTATTCAACAGTGATTTAAATACAGAGTCAGATGTTAACATCAGTAGTAGCTTGAGAGAAAATAATAAAAATTACAGGTTTAGAACAGAGACTTTGGCATGATTAAGTATCAGTTTTCTGTACTTTCTTGCTGTACTTAACTGTTTTCTGCCTAAACACAGATTTTCCAGCATTTATTGTGATATAAAAGCTTGTTTTTTTCCCATATTGTACTTATTTGACTGCCTGCAATTTTAAAAAGTTGTTTTTTCTTTAAATAATTTGTTTAACTGTTGTAGGCTACACACTAAAGTGTGATAAAAATTCCTTGTTTCCCACCTTTCTAAGCTAGTATAGTCCAGTTTTCAGGCTAGTGCTGAATTCAGGGCTATGATACTAGATTCTGAGTTGCCCATACCTTACTTGGATAGAAGGAAGTTTCTGTGTTCACCTGTGAGAGAGGGGAGCTTTGAGCAACCTATCTGTCCCTGGAGGAGTGGTTCCAGCTCAGAAGGTAGTAGTTTATTGGCCATTTTGGGCTAATTTCTATCTCTTTCATTTCCTTACTATAAAAACCATGTTTGCATGGTTTTGTGCACCAGCCAGTGCTGGTTAGCTACGGTTAAATTATTCCCGGCTCCACTAAGTCTCCTCTTCAGTTTTTCCCTTGAAATTAGTCTAACTCTCAACCTAAGCACTCAAAAAGCATCTTACAGCCCAGCACTTACTCAGACCTAATAGCAAGCACTAATATACCCTGACACTGATTGCCCAGCAGGGCAAGGCTCTTTATGCACCCCTCACCAACCAAGCGACTAAGCAGCTCACCCTACTATTCAGGCATGACCAAAGGGCAACTTCAGGCGCACTCTCTAGTCCAGCTGGTGAATCCGGGTATCCTGAGGCAATGTTACAACTGCCTCATGTACACACTCAACCCTCTCCTCCTACCACAAAACATTAACATATGTGAGAGATGCAATTATACAGCCAAATTGGAAGCTAAGCTGTCTCCTCCCAAGACTGGAACAGACAGTCAAGAGGAGAAGGTTAACACTTGCACCACACCTCCAGCCACACACAGACCTACTAAAACAGCACTGGCAAAAAATACACATGAATACACAAAATCATACTCGGAGGCTCTAAATAAAAACCTGCAAAAGCATCAGAGACCTCCAAAGCAGACACCCAAACAACCTGCACTTCCCGTCACAAACAAGACAACACACAAAACACAAAATCAGTGTGCCACACAATCACAGCCCTTAAGGTGACATAACATACCTAACACACTAGTAATAGGTGACTCTATAGTCAGGCACACTGATGTCCCACTCAGTAGGCTCGACAAGGAGAAGGTAACTGTTAGCTGCCTGTCGGGAGCCAGAATCCACCACATAACACAAGCACTCAGGTCACACCAGGACAAGTACAAATATGACTCTGTCATTGTTCATGTTGGTGTTAATTAACCTGAGATGTACCTCCCTGGACTACATGAAAAGAGACATGGAAGAGCTCTCTGATCATTCAGCCCAGGCTGGTATGACCCTGACCCTGAGTAGCATCCTGCCCTCACCAAGAATGATACCTCAGTATAAAGAAAAAATTATCAATTTCAGCAATTGGCTAAGCTTCTGGTGTCATTCAAAGGGGATCCAGTGTCTGTCAGCCTGGGACTACATGCTCAACAAGCCACGTTGCTTCACAAGAGACGGCTTGCACCTGTCACCCCTAGGCTTACGAATACTGGCCAAGGCTCTTGCTGCCCTCATAGTGCCTTTTTTAGGTAAGGCTCCAAAGTCAAACCCACCTCTGTAAACAGCACAATTAACAAAAAACTGAGGGTTATGCTACTCAACACCAGGAGTTTAAATCTCAAAATGCATGCGCTCGAAGCACTCCTCGGTATGGAGAACATCGACATCTGTACAGTAACTGAAACCTGGTTCAAGGCTCCAGAGAGCACCCTAGCACTACCAGGCTGCAACTCATACCACACGTTTCAGCCACAGAACATGGACTGAAACACAAAAGGAGGGGGTCTATCCATATTAATCAAGGATACCTACATCTCCAAGTTAGTGGGGCAGCATGATACCTCTAAGATCATCCATGTGCAACTAACATCAGGAAAATCTGCAAAGCAAATTGTGGCCTTCTACAGATCACCCCCCATGACCCAGGACCACCACTCCACCTTTCTGGAGACACTGGAAAACATGAAGGTACTACTGTACACCCTGATATTGGGCGATTTCAATTACCCTACCATTCACTGGGAAAACTACTCGAGTACAAATTTCCAGGCCCAGCACTTCCTGGAATTCATCAACTCAAATGCCCTGGATCAGCTGGTAAACTCCCCTACCAGAAGTGAAAACATATTGGACCTGGTCATCACCAACATGGGCGACAGGTGTTCCACACCGGAGGTCAACCCGTCACTGGTTAGATCAGACCATAAGCTAATCACTCTGGATGTCCACACCCCACCAACACCCCCAACTAAGGAAACCACAGTAAAAAACATTTCTAAAGCAAACTTCACCTTACTTAAGACAGAGGTGGTAAGTTTCACAGCCCCCATGCTAAAGGCTAATGCTGCACAAGATGCAGAAACCTTTACAAATGCACTCTATGAGCACCTACAAGGATGCATGGATCATGCCATCCCTAGCAAAACCAATACTCACTCCTCTAAGAGAAGGAAACCAGTTTGGTGGACCCCTGCAATAAAAAGGCTATACAATAGAAGGCGGAAACTAGTTAATGAAAAAAAGCAAATCCCAAGAAGGAAAGACATCCCTGATCAGTATCAGTAAGAAACTAAGGTCCCTCATGAAATCATCCAAGGCTAACTTTGAAAGAAAAATAGCCAAGGATTCAAAAGATAATCACAAAGCCTTCTTTAGCTATGTTAAGAATCTAAGTGGCAACTCGCAGATATGCACTGAACTAATGCAAAATAGCACAAAATATACTGAACCTACTGATATTGCCAACATCCTGGCAGATAGATTCCGTGCAAACTTCACCCCCCTCTCACCTCCAAAAGTGCCCATAACAATACCAGAAAAGTGTAGTGTCCCAAAAATCACAGACACACTGGTGAAAACAGCCCTTTCAAAAGCCAAAAACACAGCGTCAATGGGACCAGATGGTGTCCCAGGCTGCGTCTTGCACGAACTACAGAACTAACTAACTCCCCACCTAAACACGCTGTTCAGCCTCAGCCTCTCTACAGGCTACATGCCCATAGAATGACGCACAGCAACGGTTATTGCTCTCCACAAAGGATGGGCAACAACTGACCCTGGTAACTATCACTCCATAAGCCTGACTAGCCTGGTCTGCAGAGCTATGGAGTGCATCATCATGGAACTCATTAACAAAGACATTGGGAACCTCCAAACACTTGACCCAACCCAGTTCAGCTTTGTTAAGGGCAGATCATGTCTACTAAACCTGGTTGACTTCTTCGAGACAGTCACCAAGGCCATAGATGAGGGAAAGGTGGTTCACACAGCCTACCTTGATCTCGCCAAGGCTTTCAACACCATTCCTCACTCAGATATTACAGAAAAACTCACCAGCCTGAACATAAACCCCTACTTCACTTGATGGGTTGCCAGCTGGCTTACAGATAGAACTCACATGGTAAGAATAGCGGGCTCCAGGTCTGACTCTAAACCTGTCACAAGTGGTGTCCGGCAAGGCTCGGTCCTGGGACCCCTACTGTTCGGTATATACTTCTCAGAAGTACAGGCAAACACAGGAGGACTATGGCTAACCAAGTTCACTGATGACTGCAAACTGGGAGCCATAATTGACTCTCCGACTGACATGGACATCCTCCAAAAGGGCCTTACTAAGACGGACACCTAGTGCCAAAGTCATGGCCTCAAGCTAAATGCCAAAAAATGCATAGTCATCCCATTTGGGAAAAGCAAAACACCCATGAATTACCACATAGGTGGAAGAGGTATTAAGAGATCTGGGGACCCAGGTAGATAGTAATCTCTCCTTTGACAATCATATTGCCAAAGTAGTTAAGAAATCCTTCTATGTGACCCATCTAATTACTAAAGGGTTTGCATCTAGAAATAAAGAGGTTATAGTGCCCCTCTACTCGTCACTCATTAGACCCATCATAGAGTACAATGCCCCATTTGGGATGTACCTCACTAGACACTTTCTACAGCTGGAAAGACCACAAAAGTACCTCACCAAGAGGATTAATGGCCTCAAACATATGTCCTATGCAGCCCGACTGAAAAATCTCTGTACTCAGTGGCATATCACTTACTCAGAGGTGATCTCTGCCTGACTTACAAAGCCATGTCCAACTCAGAATTGATGGACATGCTCCACCTAAAGAAATCCAAGTCACTGCGAGCCACGCGCTCCAGTGAGCTAAACCTTGCCACAACAATAAATAGAACATGCTGGAGGGATAGATTCCTGTCACAGAGACTCCCCATGCTTTATAACAAAATTCCAAATTACATCAGGCAGAGCCCCTCACTAACACTCTTCAAGAGAAACCTTGATGAGTGGATGGGTAACAGAAAATACACCCCTGGGATCACTTCATTGGCTCTGCTTGACAGAGGATCAGTTAATTAATCAATGGGGCGGCGAAAGCCGACACACTCTAGCTAGGCTTATAAATGCCTTCAGGCAGATAGCCTAGTACCTACCTATGAACCTACGAACCTATGAACATAGGATACACATTTATTACCACCCATACTGTGGATAGTGATAACATTTGTAATATATTGCGAAAAAATTGGAAGATTTTCTCTTGTTATGGTAAAGGGCTAGAATCCTCGGGTGAAAAACCATGTATTGTTTATAGGACTGGGAGAGCCCTTAAACAATGGTTAGAAGGAGGTGAAACCTTTGGGCCTATCTCTAACAAAAAATGGGGTACATATAGGTGTGGTTCATGCAACCAATGTAAATTTATTCTAGTAAGTGATGTTGTGATATATTGGATCATTTAGAATTGTTATTCCATTTTATTGTACCTGTAATTCTAAAGGCTTATTCAATATGGCAAAATGTGTACGATGTTGTTGTTTTTATGCAGGGAAGACTAAGCTAAGATTTAAAGAATGAATATATGAGCACAATTTAGATATTAAGAACAAAAATGAAAATAATTCCCTATTTAACCATATTCAGTTTTACCCTGACCATTCTTTCCTGTTTTTTGGGATAGATTATGTCCCTCAAATCATGAGTGGGTGGCCATGGTAAGACTTTATTTAATACAAAGAGATGATTTGGCAAATTAAACTGAATGCTGGAGTCTTCCCTGGTTTGAATGACTGTACTTCTATAAGTAGTGCACTTTGTTTAAAATCATATAAAGTGTAGGTTTTAATTCAGGTTTTTACATATGTCATGTCTTTATTTTTTTATGTGCAATGGAATTTTAGAGAGCAGTGAGGGGTTAAAGTTCTTCTTTATAAGTTTTTCTTTACAAGTTTTAGATTGACTGATTATCCATCATGTAATTATGTGATTTTGGATGTATTACTTAAGCACTGAGGTTTGTGGCAGTAAGATGGATTTTGATGATATCTGAGTTACAAGCTGATGAAAGAGCTTAATCTGATGAATAAGCAGTTTAAACTTTTGGCTTGTTGGTTGCCTGTGTAATTTTTGGCTGTTCCAGTTCATCCCTTTGGAAAAAACTCAGTCCCCACAAATCACCATGTTGATGGGAGCCCACTGAACACTGATGGGGCCATAAGAGATCTGGGCACCCAGGTTGACAGCCACTTCACCTTCGACCATTGCCACTGTGGTCAGAAAGTCCTTCTATGTGGCACATCTTATAACCAAAGGTTTCGCATCCAGGAAGAAAGAGGTCATCATCCCTCTCTGCTCATCCCTCATTAGACCAATCATTGAATATAACACCCCCTTTGTCATGTACCCGACCAGACTCCTAAAACAGCTGGAGAGGCCACAATAGTACCTCACAAAAACAATCCTAGGCCTTAAACACATGTCCTACATGGATAGACATAAGAAACTTTAACTGTTCTCAGTCTCTTATCATCTACTTGGAGGTGCTCTCTGCTTGACTTACAAAGCCATGTCTGACCCAGCCCTACTTGAAATGCTGCACCTAAATAAATCCCAATCCCCCAGTGCCACATTCTCCAGAGATCATAATCTCATTACCAGAATTAAAAGAACATGCTGGAGGGACAGGTTCATCTCCTAAAGACTGCTCCTACTCTGGAATAAGCTTCCCATTCATGTCAAGCAGAGCACCTTTCTGGCCCTCTTCAAGAGAAATCTCGACGAGTGGATGGGTAACAGAAAGTTCACTCCAGGGATCATTCCAGTTGTCCTACTGGATAGGGGCACTGTGAACTAACACCGGGTGGCACAGTGCCTGGGCTATTTTTTTGGGCTAGGCTAGTAAAGGCTCCAGGGCCATTAGCCTAGTACACACCTATGAACCTATGAAATGCCAAAGTGGTCCAAGACAAAGTGAATGGAGTTTAATGCTAAAAATGTTCAAGGTTAATGCTTTTGGTGACAAAAGCAATGGATCCTTGTAATCATTGAACAAAACACCTTCTTGAGGAGGTAATAACTATCACGAAACCTAGGAATTAATACTGATAAACAGTTGTCATCTAACTCTAATCTTTTACTATTGTGTCATCAAGGAAATGCTACACAGTATTGCTAGCAGAAGTGAAAGTGTGTTATTCCCTGTATATATTTTGAAAGCTACTCCAAAAATTGAGCACTGAGCAATTCTTTGTACATATAATTAATCACAACTGACAAGGATAAAAATAATTCAGAAGCTCTTTACTAGGCACATAGTAAAGGAAAGAACATGAGATACAGTTAGGTTGAAGGCCTTATCTCTTTTTGCAGCCAGTTATAAGATAGCAAGGGATGATCTTGTTCTAATCTATAAATGTATGAATAATCGTTTGGTAGCAGGTTTGGGTGTAAATGAATCTTTCTTTTGCTAGATGCATACTAGGCTAATGACCACAAGGGCCTTTTTAAGCCTAGCCATACATCCAAAATCTCTGACAAGTTCTGCTTCCCTTGATAAGTGTAAGGAGAGGTTTGGGAGATGAAACATTTACAAGCAGGGTCTTGGGAGATGAACCATTTACAGGCTGTCTGTGTCCATTAGAGATATAGGTGTCAAACCAGAGATGAATTTCCTGTTCCCCATCCAATTGTCCAAGTTATACTTTAATTGATTTAGGGAGGAACTCTGCTTCACATGTACTGCACCAGAGATGGGGTAGTGTCTGAGATACATACCAGTCTCTCCAGCAGGTCATACTTATATTACAGTCAAGGTTTAAGTCTTCAGAATGAGTAACTCTGGTGCTGTTTGTTTTGCAGATATGCAGGAGGTCCATCAGAGTGGAGTCTGACAATGCCTTGTATGCCAGGCATAGATCTTCTCTCAACAGTCTTCAGGAGTCAGAATACAGGGATAGGGCCTTGAGGCAGTCTGCATAGAACATGTTACTTATGCCCTGTATTCTTTTAGTGAGGAACCTCTGTGGGCATTCCAGTTGTTGGATATGTCTGGTTAGGTACATAACAAATGGGGCATTGTATTCAATAATAGGTCTGATGAATGTTGAATACAGTTGAACAATGACTTCTTTAGAGCTAGATGTTTATAAGCTGCCCAACAATAGAATTATTTCCTTACTACTGCAGACATGTGATGGTCAAAGGCTAGATTATTGTCTATGTGTGTCCCCAAGTCCCTGATTACTGGGTCAACTCTTAGGGTTGTGTTGTCAATATGATAGATTCCAGGGGTAGATGACTTTCCAAATGACAATATTATGCATTTCTTGGCATTTAGTTTTAGTCCATGGCTCTGGCACCAGTTTTTTGTCTTGTGTCAGCCCTTCTTGAAGAATATTTGTGTCAGTGGGTGATTCAATTACAACTCCTAATTTGCAATCATCTGCAAATTTAGTCAGCCAGAGCCATTGACATTTTCCTTGACTTCAGAGAAGTAAATTCCAAAAAGGAATGGTCCTGGGACTGATCCCTGAGGACTTCACTTGTGACTGACCTCTTTGTAGAGGTGGATTCCCCAAGTCTAACGTTTTGGGTCCTGTCTCTGAGCCAGCTGGCTATCATTGGGTGACATAAGGGTTTGTTCTTAATCTCTTAAGTTTGTCAACAATACCCAAATGTGGGATTGTGTCAGATGCCTTGGCCAGGTCAAGGTAGGCAGTGTGAACCATTTTTCCCTCATCCATTGCTTTGGTGACCTTCTTAGAGAAGTCCACCAAGTTAAGTAAGCATGACTTATCCTTGATGAAGCCATATTGGTTGGGTCCAGTGTCTGCAGGTTTCTTATGTCATTATTGATCATTACCATGATATTTTTTTCAATGGCTTTGCATATGAGACTAGTAAGACATATAGGTCTATAGTTGCCAGGGTCTGCAGATAGCCCACCTTTGTGCAGATGGATGACTGTTTCTGTTTTCCATTTACAAGGCACAAAGCCTGTTTGGAGGCTACAGTTAAATACCAATTCCGGAGGGCCAAACAGATCATGTTTTGTGCTGTTTAGAAGGTATCCTTAGATCCTATCTGGGCCCATTGATGCAGTGTTATTGGCTTTAGAGAGAGCTTGGAGGACCTGTTCCCTAGTGATAGCAGGGGGAGTTATATTTGATGGTATTTCCTGAGGGAAGGTTGTTGGGGAGAGAGGAGTAAAGTTGGAGCTGAAATTGTTGGCCATTAGGTTTGCTATATCTTCTGGCTTTTGTCTTTTTAATTTCTCCAGATCTTTTGGGTTTTTAATACCATGATGAGAATGGACTCCATTCCTAAGTCAAAGTATGATTAAAGTTCATGAAATTAGTATTGTTTCAATCTTTTGTGTTAGCCAGAAGTGCTCTTCACAGTACCTGCAATGTGTCCAGTAATGACTCCTTCTGCAATCTGTATGGAGTTACATGTATTGGTAACATATCTAAGGATGATTGTAAATTCTTTTTTATAAGACCACAACAGGCACCCAAAGAGGCAGAAGGTAATAATAAAACACGAGCCTGTAGGTGTAAGCAGCAGCAGGTTTAATCACATAAACGCCACACAATACAACGCGTTTTCGTCCACCAGACTTCCTCAGATGTAAAATGAAAGAATGAAGACTGTGCCTGCTTATATACCCCTCCCAATCTAATTAGTAGTTAAAACAATTGTTTAATTGACACCAATTAAATCCTGTAACTAAAATATTCATGACAACCTACCAACTTTCCACAAATACAGATGAAAGCAGATAAAAACATGCACATTTTTTAAAAGAACTTTAAAATAAATATATAAATACTAAAATCATCACAATGTGTTGGACAGATAAATAAACTTGAATCAAAAACCAACAAAAAGAACTTGCAAAACATTATATATACTTATTTTATAGTTTTGCAGCTCTCATTTTTAAAATAGGGGCAATAGATATGTATTCATTCAGCCCCGGGAATCTATTGGCTTCTTTTTTATAAGACCTATTGCTCCTACTACTAATAATATTTATTTATTTATTCGTTCATTTATTTATTTATTTATTTATTTATTTATTTATTTATTTACCGGGGAAAGTCAGACTGGGCCAGATGCCCATTTTCAGTAGAGGCCCCGGGAGAAAAGCTCCACAAAAATATAAGCAAAATACAATAATTAGATAGTTTATCAGTATTAAACCTACACTTGTTGCTCGTAGATATTAATAGTTGGTCAGTTAATAGTGATGTCTGACCACTATATATTATTAGAATTACATGGAATATTTATATATGCCATGGATTTTATTTAGTATGTAATGTGTTTTATTATTTGTAGCCATGCACAATATATCTATGTATTTTTATGTTTTATATATTTATTGTCTAAATAGATAGTTATGTTTATAAGTAGTCAACTATGTTTGACGGTAACACTGCAATATACTATAAATAGTATAGAGTTTTTATGCTATAAGATGCATTTAGTTCAAGGGAAGGTTGCCGTATATGTGTTCATTCCTATATAATATATCTAAATACTAGAAGGCTTCATTGGTAATGGCTATACAAATGTACAGCCAATGTAGCTTTCTAGCTGACTATTAGTTAGTCTTTTGGCTCTATTGTATGAAGCTAGCTCAGCATTATAATGATGTGATAATTATTTAATGGGTGATCAATTATGCTGCAATGAGGCTGAGTTTAGCTTAATTGATTTTAATTGAATTAGTATGGAGTGTATATATTAAATGAAGTTTGAATGGTTGATGAAATCTGAAGAAGTGTGCCTTGGTAGCATGTGAAAGCGCTTATTTTTATGCAATAAATTTCATTTTATGTTTCACTTCATGGTGGTCCTATCCTGTTTTTTCTTAATATTTAGTCTTTTTCTTCTGGAGTTGGACCTTTGGACAGTAGCAGAACCTTTCTGTATAATAATTAGATAGTACAATAGTATACATATAGCAAGATGCAGAATACACATCATCTAGTTAGTCTATGCAAAGACGTATTCAATATAGTTTTCTAGCAGATACAGGTTCAAAAAGAAAAACACAAGCATTTCAGTAAAGATCACTGTGAGAAAAATAAAAGTACTGTGTACATATTAAATAAAAGTTATGAACAAATGAGATTTCGTTTATATACACACACACACACACACACACACACATATATATATATATATATATATATATATATATATATATATATATATATAGATATATAGATATTTTCTGAGTGGTAATAACACTGAGAAGAGGTAGACAATGAGGTAAGGAGTGGACAGTGTGCTGACAGAGTTATAGATATCTTGTCAGACAGGTTTGGTGCAGGAGCAATGCCAGTTTGATAGATGCTCAAATAGTAGTAGTTTAAAACTGGTAGATTCAAATGTGTTTTGGAGGGTGTGAGGTAGAGAGTTCCAATTTTTGGAGAAAGGCTCCTTATAAAGTGAGGTTAAGATTGCTTTATCAAATAGCTTCATAACATTAACATTAACATTTGGAAAGTCAATTTACTACACCAAAATAAGTACTACTCAAGTAATTCATAAATACATGAAGATTTTCTTAATACAATTCCACATAAGCCATATGTTGTCAATGTAACTGACACATAACAGTATTACCAGAGAAATCATTCATTACCTGATAATAATAAAACTTTGTTTAATATAACCCATAGAGATATCAGCACATATTGGAGCAAATGGAACTCCCATCAGCGTACCCCTTATCTGGAGATAACACGTCTCTATAATGAGCAACATTTATGGTTGGGACTGTTTTAGCCAATTGTAATAAATCATTAAATTCAAAAGTATGAAGGTCTATAAATTTCAGCCAATATTCCTTTGTTTCCTAATCTTAAGTCATGTGTATTTTAAAATGCAACAGTGCATAAAAACTTACCGTTTTCTCTCTGTAAATCAGCCATTGTTTGTAAAAACTGTGTAGCATTTTTTTATTCTAGCAGGGATGCAGTTAAGTATAGATTTAAGGTATCTCTCCAATAAACCTTGAAATGGGCTCTGGTGAAGACCCTTTCCCATAAACGCATGAAGATTTTCTTAATACAATTCCGTATAAGCCATATATTGTCAGTGTAACATCGACTCGTAACAGTATTACCAGATAACTCTTTGCCATAAAGCTCATGACTCATAATTCATAACCTCTACCCCTCCCCTTTATCGCAGTAGTGATAACTATTATAGAGCTGTTTTTAATATATATTAATATCCACTAAAGTTAGACTTAGTTCAATAGTTAAGTTCCAGTTGTTGTTTCTAAACATCTTCCTGGATTGCATGTATAATAAAATAACAAAAGCCCTTATATTTAAATGGAGCAATGTCAAACATTTCTCAGTAGATTGTGGTCGATCTTTAAATCATATTTTGAGATTTAACTGTCTGTTAAACTTTCTAACAGCTTCAGCCACCTGAGATTTAAAAACAAAATTGAAAGGAACAAAACTGAGACCATTACTTAATAAAATAATATCTGTAGTTAAATTAACAAGATATATTATCTAAAACCAAACTGTTATATTCAGTGTCACACTCTACAAATTGTAATTCAGATATCCATGATGCCCAAACTGCTTACAGCCACTTGTCCTAGATTTTCTAAAGAAGAGAACCTGAGATATCATAACCATTTGTTTTGCTAGTACTGGCTGTTGTTCCATTATACATTCTGTTACTGCAGTGTTTCTCATCTCCAGATTTAAAATTAGTTTTTTGGTTGGAGAAAAGTTCATCAGTAATGCTCATACCTCTCAGCTTTACACATTTTCACAGAATGTCCAGATTTCTGCCTCATATTTTTGGTCCACATTTCATAAAATTGTGGTTTTCTAGCAAATCACTGAAGATTGAAGTCAGAAAATAATGACATATGTTTGAGTTTCAGACTTCATACCCTTCAGAAAATTCATGTTAATGCAAAAACTGTTATTCTCTCTATTTCCTAAGTCTGTAAGCACCATATTAAAAACTTTCCATATTTTTGGGCCTTTGTCCCCCATTATTTACGGCTTTGTTCAGATTTCTTGGTATAAGAGTTTGAGAGGTATGATACTGCTATATTCAAAAAACCTTAACAATTTTAATATTGATTTAGGGTACTTTACCCCTTTTACATCTGCCCTCAATAATCAGTTTCCTTATTGACTTGATGTTAAAAAATGTGGACAAAACATTTATATTTGGACCGAGTAAATCCAGTAACTTTTTCATTTTCACCACTTGTATAGCACTAAAAAGCTTAAATTGGTTAGAACTACCCCATCAACAAGCATATACACAGCTATGTACCACCTAAAAAAATTATACAGCATCCATCTGCCTGTCCAGCACTAAATACTATTCCACACAACTATGTTCCAAATCGGTCATTGTGATCCAATGACCAAAAGCTCCTCTCTGTTCACAAATCTATGAAATTTGCTGAGCACAGTCAGTAGTCATCCCATGGTTTTAAGGATTAGAACACCTTACCGATGTCCATCAGGTCAGTACCTTCCCTCCAGTCCTTTAAAACCATTCTGAAAGACATCCTAACCAAAATATAGCTCTGTTTTTACTCAAAATCAAGGATAAACTATATCCTAAAATATGAACAAATACCTATTCATTCCTTACACCTTCTTACTCTCCCTTCTTCACTCACTTACTTACTTCAATCTCTCTCTCTTCCCTGACTGTCTTTCTAAATATGCCATACCCCTGCTTTGTCTCTCACTTCATATTGCAATTCCTGTTTGTATTATACTAACTTACCTTTAATTTCCCTATAAAGTGTGTAAAATGCCTCTAAATATTACATTCTTTTCATATAAGTTGCATTTATTCTTAACCGATGTTTTCACAAGATGTCTAATTTGGTATACTAATTTACACTATCATCAACAGTCATTGAAAGCAATTCATTCCAGTAAGGATCCACAAGGTAACTGTAAATATGCTACCATGATATATATGGCTATAACAAAGGCGGTGATGGTGATGGTGCTGGCATTTTTGGACTAGCTGATGTCTAATGCAGCTTTTGCATAAGTCTAATTTCTGTATCACTTCAAATCTGCTTTGTAAAATGCTAGGGAAGGAACTCACATTTGTCATTTTCTGCCAGCCCTTATGTAAATCACCATCCCTCTGGAATGGACCTTGTCAGGATTATATTCAGGAGCCACATAGTAAGGTTCCTTGATAAAAGGACATGCATTACTTCCCATGGTCAACAGTGGAGTGCAACAAGTTGTCAGTGTGACAGCAGTGGGTCAGTCCTGCTTTCCTTTTACCCAGGGGCATGTGTCATATGTAATGATGCAACAATCAACAGGTAGTTCATAGCTATAGAATCCATGGTTGTCAATTGCCTAAGACTTTAGAAAGCTGTCCTGCAACCTTATCTGGGCATATCACTAATGTGACACTCGTTGCTTTCATTTCTTTCATTTTCTGTTCTTCTTTCCTCTTTTAGTAGAGCTTCTGTGAGAACTCCTCCATTATTCCTTTGAACATCTCTGTAAATCTCTCATGTGCTTCACGATTTCTTCCTTTTATTTGTTTGTGTGCATGCAGGCTAGTGTATTCTTGGGAGATTTGTCAGGCTTCTCTTTATTCCAGTTATATGAATCCATTCTATTTTTACTTCTTCACCATTTCCCATATGGAGTGTTTCTTGGAACAAATTATTTTGTATTACAAGTGCTGCCATTTCCCTGCGGCTACTCATTCTGACATTCCCGAAATTCACAGGTTAGATCACCTCAACCTATTTTGTAGTTACCTACTTTGTTTCGCAGCCCTGTATCTCATGTCTGAGCTCTGACATCAGCTCTGCAGCTCCTTTTAACTCTCCCCTGACTGCATTTTCTTATCATCTAATTAATGAAGGCACACACTAATTCCTTCCAGCTCTCCATTTTATTTTTGTTGTCTCATTCACACCCACAGCATCCTGAGACACACGAGTCTTTGGAGCAGAATACAAACCCAGTCCTGTATCTCTTTTATTAATGGCTCTGTTTGCAATGCTGTTCTTTCTGACTCCTGATTGCTGCTTCCTTTCTTTATTTCATTTTACTGCGTTTTGGTTTTTTCACTGGCATTATCTGAAATTCATAGCTTAAGTGGATATCTTTGTCAAGCTTGTTATCACCTTGCAGTGTTGCTCAGAATTTGCCAATGAATTTGGGAATTCAGTGGTGGGCATTAGATTGGAAAAGGTCAACATATATTCCAATCCCCAAAATGCAAAAGAGTGCTCAAAATATTGAATAATTGCACTCACTTTACCTGCTAGGAGCACAATGCTAGATCCTGATATCTAGATTCCATCAGTATCTGTACCAAGAGCTGCCGAAGGTACAAGCAGGTTTTAGAAGGGCACAGATAAAATAATCTAAAAGTCCGCAAAACAGAAAGCAAGACAGGGCCAGGAAAAATATTTACTTCTGTCTTATTGACTGAAGTGTTTGACTGTGCTGGCTATAACAAACTGTGTCAAATCTTTAAAGAAACAGGGATATCATATCACCTTAGGTAGTTACGAGGGTTGCAGTCCAGGGGGCCATTAAGGAGCCTAGTTCAAATTCACAGTTGACCCTATGCAGTGTCTGATTAAATTACATGTGCAAGGTCACACTGTAGGTAAATGAAGGTTGAGAAAATTAAACCCTGTACTTCAGGAACTACAGCTTACAGCCTTAACCGTCTAAAGAACACAAATTACACCACCCCAGATGGGACTCATACCTCTCAACTGTCCATAATTTTCAGGGACGTCCCTGATTTTGACTCAAATTTAGCTCTGTCCCTCTGAATCCCTCCTAAAACTAGTGACTTTGGGCAGAAAGGTGGTAAATTACACTTAATGAATAATGACAATAATTAAGAGTTACACACTTCTTTTACTTCAGAAAAGGTGTATTAATTCATATGCTCTGATTCTCTCAATGTTTCAAGTTAATAGCATTAATATTTTAAAAGTGTCCCTGACTGTCCCTGATTTTTTCCTGTCTTTTCCCTGATTCTGTTCAAATTTGTCCCTGATTGGTTGAGAGGTCTGACTCAGACCCACAATCTCAGGCATAGGAGGCCTGTTCCTTATCCATTAGACCACTCAGGCCTGAATTACCTTATCTGCTCCATGAGGGATTTGTATGCAGAACAAGAGGCTAGAGAACCAATTATAGAACATTTGTGTTGTTCAGGACTAGAAAAGGAGGAAGATAAGGTTGCACACTATCACCATGCATATATAATTCATGTACTGAGTATAACATGTGAGATGCTAGCTAAGATGCATCAGATGCTAGAATCAAAATTGTTGGGAAAAATATTAATGACTTCATTTATGCAGTGATACTACTCTAATAGCTGAAAGTGAAGAAGATTTAAAAAGACTGTTGATTCAGGTGAAAACAGAAAACAGTAATGATGGCTTGCTGCTCAGCATTAAAATGACTACAATGATGCTTTCCAGCCCTATTGCTTGTTTGCAAATAGATGGGAGGAAAGTAAGTTAGAAATAACATTTATTTTTATGGGCTCTGAGATCTCTGTAGATGGTTAGCTTCCTGTGAGGAAAGTTATGAAAAATCTGGATGAGATTTTTAAAAAAGATATCTCACTGTAAATAAAGGCCTGTACAGTCAAGTGTTGTGGTCATCCTATTTATAACATAAGGCTGTAAGATTCTAGCCAAGGCTGTGCACACCAGCAAAGTGACGCTTTTGAATTGTGGTGCTGGAGAAAATACTTGAGAATTCCATGGATAGCAAGATGTTGAAATTAGTCAGTATGAAAGGAAACAAACCCAGATTATTCACTGAAAAGTCAGCTAGCAAAAGTAAAACTAAAATTTTAGTCACATTTAGCAAAAACAGAACTCACTTGAGAAGACACTGTTGATTTGAAAGACAGAAGGTAAAACAGAAGCATTACTGAATTAAGGAATGTGAATTTGCAACATCTTAAAGAAGCAGTTGTTGACAGACAGACTGGTCTTCTAAAGACCTTGAAGTAACACAAGTGCTGGACTTTACTAAACAACTAATTGACAGCAACAGCAGATCCAAACTAAAAAAAAAATCATTCCTGAAAATAGATGATAAAAGTATGTTTGTGAGGCATTAGCAACAGAAGAGGAAACATGCTTTAAACAGGAAAAATCTGCTCCTTGGTAAAATGAAAAACAAATGTTTTAATAGAAAGGCTTTTGACAGAAGTAAGTGGAAAATCACAACCCACCTTCAAAGCATATGCTTTGTTTTCCAAAGACGTGTTAAACTTTGAAACTAACATTCTTCCAAATAAAAGACAGTGAAAAAGAATTATATCTTTGCACAACTGATCAGATCTGGCCTGGGAACAGACCCAGTATTGTATTATTTCATATTGCACCTTTAGAGCTATATTGAATTTCAGTCTTCACCCTCCTTCTAAACCATTGTATGTAATATTACTACTCCCTTCAAATTACAGTCATAAATTTTCCTCTAGGCACAACTAACTATAACAGATAATTAAATGACATTTGGGTTCCACTGAAAAAAGTATTAGCAAGCTGTGACTTTTACGCTGCTGCAAGACTTACTTCAGAACAGCTTTCAACATGATGGCTCAGCCATTAAGTAAAAGATAAGCAGACAAAACTTTATATATATATAATCAGTCTAGCTATCTGTCTGTCTATCTATCTATCTATAGACACACACATACACACACACACACACACACACACACACACACACACACACACACACACACACACACACAGGTGTACATTATTCTCAAATAAATCAGAATAAATGCAAACAAATTCAGTGCCGTGGGTTAGGCTGTCAGAACAATTCTAGATTTTGCTATGCAAGAAGTGCCCCACACATGCAAACACTAACCCAGTCTATCACTTACATGCATAACCCCCAGGATTCATGAAGCTCGGCGCAAGGACGGCGATAGGCTTGCGCCGACAGTGCGGCGTGAAGATGGTGCAGTAGTGCCAAATGCATATTAATGAAGGTGCGCTGCTGCCACAGCCACGTGCACAGGAAAGGAGCGCGAGTGCATAGGGCATGTCGAAGTGCCGCACGGAGGCATGGAAATGGCAGCTGTCGACGTGCAACCTAAAATGCTTGCATATAACAAGTTGCAAGATAGTAATCACATCTGTCAGTGTCCATGGATACTGAAACGTATGCAAAGCATGCAAGAAAGTTCCTGCAAACACAAAGTGAAGAAGCAAACACAAATGCATGGTAGGGAATAATGGGTCCCTATCCCGCAAACAAATGACA
The DNA here is from genome assembly GCF_019279795.1 of Protopterus annectens. NCBI lineage: Eukaryota > Metazoa > Chordata > Ceratodontiformes > Protopteridae > Protopterus > Protopterus annectens. The sequence goes on from NC_056727.1 coordinate 768,951,719, forward strand.
TGAAAGACCGTGTGGCCATAGTCCAACGCAGTGTAAATAGCTATACCAAGTGGAAGTGAAACACATCATATTTTAGCGAGCGGCCAGTAGGTATGTCCAGCCCAATGGTGAGGGTCACCAGCTGACCCATAATGTGAGAGAGGGTACACAGCTGGGCAGATGTGTCCATAACAAAATACACAATAAATGTAGATATCTAGCGACCATATGTCCGAATCATATCCCACAAGGCATGTAATAGTCACATACAAAAGGTATGTCCGTATTTCACATAGCAAATGTGATAGGAAATAGAATAAGCATGTAAACGAAACAGAAGGAGCATATAAACAGCTACAACAATAAGGCAACATGTAGGCTGAAAGGAACAGTATTATCTGTACCATCGACTGTGGGGACGTGTTGTCCAGTACAGTCGGATATGTGTACAGAATATATCCCATCCTGGACATAGGAAAAAGTGGCATCCTACCAATGAGTAGAACAGGCTGCCAAAATCCGGAAATCAGCGGTACAAGCCGAACTTGGCAGGATGTATCACAGTTGAACAGGTAGTACCCGGGTATACCAACCATGTAATGAAAGTTAAGTATGGGCATGTACCTATGTGCGTGAGGTATAGCATGTGGAAAGCAAATATGGTGGGGTAGTCCACACAACCATACAGGTACCTGACACATGTAGGGTATTCAATGTGTTACTCTGGCCGTGTCATGGGCCAACAACCAAAGCAATGATGTATGGGGTGTGAGGAATCTGTGTGTGGGGGGGATGGGTAATGGTACAATCCTCCAAGGCGATACTGTGTCGTATGCAGAATAGATGAACTGGAGGTGTATGAGGGAGCAGCGGGTGAAGCTGAAAGAAACACAAACACATGTATAAACAGCTGCAATACAACCAGACAGGCCATACTGTAGAACACAATCCCACAAACATATGAATATTGAAATGTGCAATACAAATGTATAGACATGTCACTGGCACATAGCCACAGATTGGTCCTGATGGAACTGGTCATAACAAATGCAACACACCTGGATGCATAATGGACTACCCAGCATCCCCTCCACATCACATAACCCACTCCCATACCTGAACGTCCACCAAATCCAGCCATACTTGGCCTACTGGTTTGGTGCAGCCACAGCTACACATTGTGACCACTATGCATATGTAGTAGGTAGTGTCACCCTAGGCAGTTGCAGGATTGCACACTATGTATCCCTTGCATGTAAAACCCCCAGCACATTTTCGTAATGCCAGAAAAATGTTTGTTATTTCTCTTGTTGTGGATCGGTCCAATTTTTGGATTTCCCTCATGGGATACATAACCTGTGTAAACATTAGAATGGAAGACACAAAGTCCAGTCCTGTAGATATCTGGACACAAGTTAGAATGTGCATTAGAGGTGCACGACACTGGCCAGCCCTAAATGGTCATGCATAACCTACTACCCAGGATCAAACACCTGCCCCTGACGCAAGTGTCCCGACACGAATAAGCGGGAGAATATATTGCACACATTCGCATAGTGGCACATGGTATAAGGGTGATGAAGGCACTGACATAAACAGGATACCCCTGATCCACTGTGTGAGGGACAATTAATGTGTGTGTAGGTGTGACCTGACCAACAATGGTACAATGCCAAATTTCTTGTGACTGTAGGGAATAACTATGCACCATACTGCATGTAACAGTTACCTAAAGCGGTCACGTCAGGATAGAATAAACGTAAGTCATACAAGAAACAGGCAAACAACAAAAGTGCCAAAGGTATAAGGCTTACAGATAGGAAACAAATGACTGTTCTAAACCTGCAGTGTCCGTGGCTATGTGTTAGCCCAAACAATCTAGTGTCTGCAGTAGGGTTGTTATCTGTCCCGCTTTGCGAGGGATAGTCCATTGTTGGACAGTTGTGTACTGACAAAAGACATTTCAAATGGCAAATGTCCTGGGATTGAAGGACATAATTATGTCCCATATGTTATGTAATAGTAGCAGAAAATAATTATTGCAGCATCTACAATACCTAAATGTTACAAGAAACAGAATAAGCAAATAAACCGCTACAACAATAGGCTTTTATGTAGGCAAATAAGTAAAGTCCTATCCGTTGTACTGACCGTGGGTATGTGTCGGCTTGTAAAACCTGGTGTGTTCCGAAAATGTCCCATCTTGGCCATGTGAAAAGGTGCCAACCATAGTCACTGGAATACAGCACAACCCATACATATGACAAAGTCAATGATACCAATGGTCAGACCAGTCGCACAATAACTGGCCAGACCCTTAAAAACTCACAAAGCCAGTGCCCTTTGGGGGAAAGGTGTTGAATGAGAATGACTACTTACAACAATGAAGAGTACTAGATGCATTTAACTGCAGACAATTAGTAGTATTACGAATCTGTCAGCATGTTCCAAGTTAATAGTACTAATATGGTAGAAGTGTCCATGATTGTCCCTGAGTTGTCATAGCCTTGTCCCTGTCACAGTAGACAAGAGTCCCGGAGTATCAGAGAGGTCCGTACACAGAAGTACTCCAACCAACTGTCCCAGCTATTGACTAGACTATTGTATACCTATAGTGATTTCATAACAGATGTCCAGAATAATATTCATTGTATGTATAAATGAATGAAATAGTCAAATGGGAAGGGAAACCACCCCCCAAACTGCATTATGTAGTGGAACCAGTTCCCATCCTAAATTATGTAGCGCCAACCCAATAATGTGGTCAGAGGTGCCCAAACACCTGCGTCTGTAAACACAGGTAGAATGTAAAACTTTGGACTAACTCTGTCCATTGCTATGTCTGATCTTTGAACAGCGCCAGGGCAGTGCTGGTCACCAGTCGGCCGAGCCTAAACCCGGACCAGCACATGAAAACCCTGACAATCAAACACGCGTATGTGCGAGGACTATAAGCGTAGGAGTTATGAATATCCTTGGAGTGAGTAGACTCGCAGCACTGGTCCAGAGCAGTAGGAAACAGGGAATTTCCTAATTGTAGTACTGCGGTTTTCCCAGCAGGAGAATGGATGCCTGCTGTGTAAGGGAAGTGGTGAGGCATATGTCAGAGTAGCTATGAACCATGGGTATACATATAAGTGAGCCAGAACACCAGTAGTGTAGTAGTTACAGCATCCACCCAACGTAAAGGCATTCCCGGTGCAAGTACGACTATAGCACATATTAATTGTATAATGAATGCCTCTGTGCTGTAAAGCCAACATTTATACATGTAAAGGTGACCGCGTTCGCATGGGTCCATTAACCAGATTCCATCAAAGTGGTACTGTCATAAGGAATAAGGCACATGTAATCCTAAAGACGTGCCTGTAAACATATGTAACTCAGAATAAGTAGATGCAAGTGGGCCTGCATGGGTGTACACAGCTATTAGCATAGCAAATGTATGTTGTCTTCTACAGCTGCAACTTTCATATATATATATGGTTAGATAGATGTGTGTAAAGAGAAATATCCACAGACATAACATAAATATGCAATAATATAGCTACATATCTATCTATATATACATATATATATATATATATATATATATATATATATATATATATATATATATATATATATATATATATATATATATATATATATATATATATATATATATATATATATATATATATATATATATATCTATACTAGGAATGCTGAAAGACGAAAGCAAACCTAAGGGTTGTGAAGGGAATCCAGAGCAAGTTAGGAATTATGAATTGCTCGCTGCATATGTCACATAAAGCTGCACAAGTGTGGGTAGAGCACCACTCTCCACACCAGAGGCAGGGCTATACCAGTGGCCATAACATCGTTGAAGTGCTACATCAACATTGTAAACAGATGGAATGTAGGACATGTTGCGACCACCTACACTTGTAACCCGCAAATCGTTCATAATCCATAACACCAGGAAAGGCACGTATGTGCAAATATGAATGGATGGTGAGCCTGTGAATACACGAGGTGGTACAAAATGTGTGTAGGGCCCTAACGCTCATGAGACGGCAATGTGTAAAGGTGTGTCATGGCTGCGATATCAGGTGTATAATGTCTGTTATGCGGGGAAACTCAACACGGGTGTGCAGGAGAAACCATGGATATGCGAGTATGGACACAGGAGTGATAGGGTATGTTGTGCCGGGTGCAATGGAGCGGTCCGTGGAGGTCAGCTAGTACGTAGTTGTGATTCCCAGATAGAGCGTCGTTTGCGTGGAGACATGCGTGAATGGGTATATCACCGGACGTTGTGCATCAGGTCTGGCAGCCCAGCACGTAAAACCTATACGCCACCCATGAGCGGAATGGAGTTCTGCTGTGACAACCCCAAACCGGGAAAAGCAGACATGAAGCCAACAATTTGTCGACGTACAGTCACAGTAACACAAACACACATCCTATGAACAGTAATAATATGAATGTGTACAGAAACAAACACAGTAGCAGGAATAATAGGCTATGCATACGAGGAATAGGTGGAATGACACTATCACAACCCAGTTAGCAGCGGCACCCCAGACATGAAAAACTTGCGACATCTGTCCACTGCATAACGTGCAATATACTGAGCACAAGTTCACCGGAGTGAAGTGTCGGTGTCAGAATGACTAAGGCAATAGTATGCTGTTGAAGCAGGGATAAAACCAATACGCATGTGTAAGTGTCCATGTCTGAGAAATGTATAGATCAATGGACTTACAGATGTATATATAGATAAAAACGTATATATACACATAGCTATAATAATTTACATACACAATACAGATATATATATATATATATATATATATATATATATATATATATATATATATATATATATATATATATATATACACAAACAACAGGTAGTGATATATACACATACACATAAAACAAACTATATGTCAGTGTAGATATACACATTCACATAAATAGGTTACTTCACAGCAATTAGGGGTAACATATTTACCGCCCAGGCATTTGTGATTGGGAGGTCCAATAAAGAAACGTTGTACCCCCCACATCGCCCAGCTAGGCCGGACAGAAATACCGACAGGCAATACAGATCAATACACTGCCGCCGTCCAAAACACTGGTAGGAAAGGACCAGCGTGAGAGTTCTGCAAGGCCTACACTTTAAACATGGATAACGGTGTCCCTTGCAGGACCCCAAAACTTCAGATATGAAAGAATCTACCGACACTAATATGAGCAGGCTGTAGGTGTACATGGAACAGTAGGTTGTGCAAGTGTGATAATACATGGGTTGACAAAACGTATGACATGTGTAATGAGATGGGGAGAGTGAGCAATGTGTAGGGGTGTGCTCATACCCCAGCTGCGCTCGCAGTAAGTATTTGTCACGACTGCTGTAGAGGGGTGCCAGGTAGGTGGACCATGGGTATACATTAATGGGCTTAAGTGTGCAGGTGCTGGTTGGCAGAGATGTAGTAGGCCCGCCCAGTGGAAGTCATTAATATTCCCATGTGGGCATAGCATACGCCTGCACCTCCCAAACCTGAAGAGCACATCTACTGGATAGTTTGTAAACCATTGGGGAATACATAGAGACCTACACAGTGCTGTGTATCCGATTAGCATGGACGTCCATAGTTATGTATCTGAATGTAACAAAGTCCAAATAAACACTGCCAGAACTACTGATATTAGGTGAACAGGTGGCGGAATACAGGCAATGACAGATGACAACATGTATGAGTCATAAGCAGCATGTACCTTGACAAACATGAATGAATACATATGTTCTGTGACTGTGAATGTGTCTGGTTAATAGAACCAATCATCTAAATGTGTCCCGCAGGGTGTTATGCATTGTTCCTGATACAGTGTTCATTCACATCCATTGGTATGTGAGTTCTGCTACTGAAGGAAAGTGCATAAGTTGCTGACCACCTCAGGTAGATGATAGAATAATAGAAGAGGTTCAACACCCGTACAACTGCGAGGGACACACCTGTCTGGGCAGTTGTGTCTTGCAAAACGACAGTTATGGCACATGGCCTGTGCATACCTCTCAACTGTCCCTGATTTTGATGGACGTTTTTTTTTTTTTTTTAATTCTTGCTGCAATGTTTTCATTGCAGCCTGGAGGAGCAAAGAAGGCATCATTGTGATGCCCAGAACTTCCCAGAAGTCTATGCGGTTGAGACACAAACCGCATAGATATGGAAGGGGCTCGGACTGCGACGTCCACAGGCACGTCATGACGTGCTTGCTGGGCAAATGTTGCTGATTGGTTGTCGCTCTCTTCCCAGGCTTTATGTGCTGGGAAAAGGGCGAGAATCAATCAGATAGTCAGTTAGCTTGTGACTGTGTATTGATTCAATCGTGACTGTGTGACAGACACACGGGATTCCGGGAAGGAACGATTATTTTTTTAATGAATAATTGCCATTGCCCATTGTGGATTTTAATTTTTTTGGGGCGCTATTTTCGTCAGCTGTGCTGTGCAGCCTGTGCTGAAGCAGTGAAGCCTGAAGGAAGAACAAGAAGAAGAACTGAAGAAAGAAGAAGAAAGAAGAAAAGACGTTAGAAGAAGAAAGAAAAGAAGTTAGAAGAAGAACAGAGTGAAGGTGCAGAACTAAAGTAAGTAATTATACTCTTTATTATGTTCCTTTGAGAGAAGGAATCCCAAATATAGATTCTATCTTTCTGGAGAAATTGTCATTTAAATTTTATTTCACCCTGACTGGCGCAATGTATTGCAATTGTGGAAAGGCTGAAAAATGGCATTTAAGATAAAGGTGTGGCGTGGATATATGAAACTATTACTCACTGAAAGTGACTGAACTGCAAGTGCATGCTGATGAGGAGCATACGTTTTACTCTTTTCTGCATCTTAGAACAGCTAGTGAGCTGCTGGGATGTGGTGTGCTTTCATTTTCTGTATTAGAGATTTTGTATTGGAAAAAGTGGAATGTATTAAAATAAAGTTTATAGAGGTAAGAATTACAGATAGAGCTAGTACTCAGTAAATGAAATGTGTGGGAGTGTGGACATCCCAATAACATGCATTGTGCAGCCTATGTATACCAAGGAGTCAGGACACATGCTACAGTAGTAGTGTATTTGTATATACATATAGATAGATATACATATACACGGGTCTGGGTGAATTACATTACAGTATACATTTTTAGATAATGGCAGAAGCTATGTCCCATTTGAAATATGAGATTCGGCATAAAGCATGGAAAAAAGAAGAAAATGGAGAAAAAGGAAAACCTCTCATTCAGTCACATACAGACTGCATTTCTTTTTAAGGTTCTGCTGGTACTGCATATCCTGCATTTTAAAAATGATTTGCACTTGGAGTGGTAACTAACTTCTGTCTACTTTGTGAATCCTTAACTGTCTCATGGAATGGCGCCTCTAGCCTTTTAGTGCAACTTAACATAATGGCTGTAAGCCACTAGCAACAAGCACAAATCTATTTGAAGAGGTGTGTGTTTTTATAAAGTGGGTAACTATTACCCTTACTGTATATCTTTTTTTTTTGAATAAAACCACCAAAAAATGTTCCTTCTTGCTTGTTGTGGCTTTGTAATATTTCATTTTATTTGTAATGACATTAAAAGATGTGAAGTACTGGCAGGGATTGTGCACTGTGCTTCCAAGCTGTAAGCGACATAATAAAGCACTACATTTTACTGCTACAGTTGTGTGATGGGATGCTTCCTGCGCTCCTTGGATGGATTGGGTGGATTCATCTGGACAGTATGCTGCTGTGAACTGTCAAAAACATTTGCCTAATAAAGATATAGATGCAAAATATGACTAACGATGAACTCTAATAAGGTAGAATAACACCAAACTAAACAACAAGATGGCATAAGGCATTTCTGGTCCAAAAATAAGAATAAAATAGCAAACCAAATCATCCCTTAATTCGATAAGCAATATTATTATGCTAGTAAGCTACTACCCTGCCCAGTACGCTTAGATGGTAAGACTCTCCAACACCCAACTGTCCATTGCTGAGAGAATGGATGGATGGTTCCATCCCAAGCTTCAGGGTGCCTACCTTGGATAAGGAATAAATGGGATTTGCTATTGCCACTACAGAAGGAATGAATGAGTTGTTTGGGTGTCCAGAGTTTCGCAGAATGCCCAGACTTTTGGTGTGTTCCTCATAAAATGTGTGGTTTCCTGGCAAATCAATACAGCTGAAGCTACTAAATAATGATATACATTTGAATTTCAGACTTCATATTCTTCAGAAAGTACATGGTAACACAAAACCTTTTATTCTAGCAATTTTTGATGTTTATAAGATGGATATCTGAACTTTGTCCTATTTTTGGGACTGTATTCCCCCATTATTGGCTTCGTCCAGGATTTTTGTGCTAAGGTTGAGAGCTATGGTGAGAACTGAATTCAATGAATATGTCTGGGGGCTGTATTCCCCCATTATTGGCTTTGTTCAGGTGTTTTGTACTAACAGATTGAAAGCTATGGTGAGAACTTAATTCACTAAATGGTAGCCATTTAAGTTTCAGTCTTCCTCTCTTTCATAAAACAAATGATTTGGTGTAGTGGTATGTTGCTCTGCCTGTTTTGCACAGTGTCCTGGGTTCAATACTTGGCAATGAAATGTATGGTGATAGCACAGTATTTTATTCTAGCAACTTTTCAACATTATGCAAGCAATGTTATCCCTGGTTTTTGAGTTTTTGTCCCCCCAATAAATTTTGGCTTTTTCCAGATTTCTTGTGCTGCAAAGTACAGAGATACAGCTGAGCGTCAAGTAGATTTTGCAAGAAGCTGATAGCTGCAGGGGAACAAAAGTTTAGTGCTGCTTATGCTGAGTTTGCTTGCATTGTTAATAGAACAAAAGGTAGCGTACTTACTTTTGATGCAGAAGGTTCTGGGTTCTACTCCCACAGTAGGCAGATGCATTGCTGATACTGTACTGTGTTGTAAAGGGTGGATGCTGCAGTCCTTTTTGGCAAAGATACCTAGTAACTATGAACCTATCAGTTTGCCATCCATTCCTTATTGCAATATTATTAGCTTATCATTGTTTAATGCAACATAGGCAATTTATTCCTCAAGGGCAACAGGCACTCTTTTTGTAGATGAAACCATGAAATATAAAGTTGTTTGCTAGCAGCAACCTTCTTCATTAGTTACAGATTTCTTTAATGTGGAATTATTTAGATGACTTTTACTTCTTCAGAGATTGTGCATATTTACTGATAATGGTGGACTGTAGAAGTTTGAGTAGACTTTTATGGTGGAAATGTTCTGAACTGGGCACTTTTGTCATTATTGGTGCATGCATTTTGTTTCATTGTTTACTGGAAAAATGTTCAAAACAATAAATTTAAAACGCCCTCTAACATCTGTACTGTATTGTACAAGGAATATAATTTAGTACAATCAGGAAGGTGTATCAAAGAGCACGTGTGTTTCATTTGTAATAAAAGGACAGGATTACATAATTTTAAGAAGCTCATTAGACTTGTTGAAGACTTCCAGTGATCTCTGAGGGCTTTACCCATAAACTAAACAGAATGCCATTCATGTGTGGTCCATAACCTGTACAGTAATCCGTTAAGCAATTTATCTTGAGCTTGTTTCTTGTTTGCTTTTCATTTTTTACTTTGATCAGGTTTTTCCCATGAAACAAGTAGATAGTTGTCAGGCAGCAGGTCTTTTTTGGATAAGAAACATTTTTATAAGTGGGGGCATCACGGAGATTGTTACTTTCAGCATGTTACTTGATACTTTAATAAAGCAGAATATATATTATAATTAGAACTGCAGTGCAAGGAGAACTGGTTTGAGCTGAGTGCTGCTTGTTTTTCTTGTACTTGATTTTGTCTGGCATTCCAGTAATGTATTTAGAAAGTAATTTATTTTTTAATGCCTCACAACCTTTTTGTTTCCATCTAGATATTAAGTAAGCTGTCATGCAGCCAATGCATTGATATATTTTTATTCTTTTACACTTCATTTTGTCTTGACTGGACTCTCATAATGACGGTTTGGCACACAGGGTAGCGTATTTAATTAAAGTTAGTTTTTGTGGCTTTTGAGCATAGCTCCTCCCCTTTCTAGTTGGTCACACCCCTTTCTCATTGACTCCACCCATTCAGCTGTCTCCTGCAGCCCCCCTTTGATTTGAAGTCACCAGCCACCACTGGCGGCCATTGAAGGAAAGGTGGTGAATTACACTTACTGACTAATGACAATAAGTAAGAGTTATAAACAACTGTAAGTTCAGAATATGTGTATTATGTCATATGCTCTGATTATGTCAATGTGTCAAGTTAATAAATAGCACTACTTTTGTAAAAGTGTCCCTGTTTTTCATGACCTGTCCCTGAATCTGCAGAAATGTGTCCCCGATTGGTGGAGAGTTCTGGTATTGTCACATGTGATGTGCGATGAGGGACTGTCCCATGCAAAGTGGGAAAGGTGTCACTCCTACAGTCTCCCGTTGTGCAATCTGAAAGGTGGTCAACGTGCAGTTGGTATGTGGTAGCATGACTCAGCAGACAGCTGCATTAACAAACTCAAGTCACATGTCAGCATTGCAGAGTATTGGTTCCCATTATCAGGCAGATGGGAGCAGATCGTATGAGGAACACACATATAATATGATTACGTCACTGGACAGGCCGCTGAGTCCGTACAGTCGAACGGCTGTCATCGCAAAATGGTTACACATACCCGATACTGTAGTCATGTAGTCCGATGTAATATGCATCACAAGGGATTGCACACACCCAGCGTGAGTGACAAATGTAAGTGGAAATGTCGGAGAGCGAGCGTCTGTAAGCGTGTTTGTCTACCAGTATGCCAGTAGTGCCCTGTCAAAGAAATGTGGAGTGTAAACGTGTATAAGGTGCTGTGACCAGAGGTCAGCAGTGCTTAACACTGTGCAAACCCACGCACAACAGCTCCCACCTGCTGGACTGTGCCTTACCCGGTTTGTATCCAAAGGTGTTGGCCTGTCCGCTAAAAAAGAACCGCCCTATACATGTGATGGTAGAAGTACCCTGCACACATAGCTCATGTGAATTAACAATAGACCATGGCATTGTTGACAAATGTAAGAGGTTAGATAAAAACTCTTATGTAACCCAGTGGGTAGCCAGCTGTCCCACAGACATGATGCAGGAAGATAGAATTAGGGAGTCCATCTCTACAAGTAGGCCAGTCACAGCAGTGTCCCTCAGGGATTAGTCTTGGGATCACTCCTTTTTGGCATTTACTTCCCTAAAGTCAAGGCCAACATCAATAGCCTCTGGCTGACTAAATTTGCAGATGATTGCAAATTAGGAGCTGTGCAAAAAGTGCAGGTATAAAATACCATGAGGGGTTACAGAACCCAGAAGAACATAAATGCAGGAAGGCAATCCAGCTGCAAGCATCTGGCAAACCAATCATCAAAAAGAAAGAAAAGTCTGTGTCAAATAAGATTGTAGAAAGTGAGGTAACCAATATGTCATTACTGCTCTTGGTTTGATCATTTGGTCATTTTGCTTATAACTGTCCGATGTGGATTTATCATAAAGTCCGTCTGCTTCTGGGAATTATAGTATATGCAACATATAAAAAAATATATGCAACATAAGAAATCTCATTTTGCAACTGTAACTCATATACAAAACTGTTAACTATTAACCAAAAAACAAAATAAATTATAATGTTTCACACAACACATTGTTCAAATAGCTGATATATTTGTTTTTCACATATATAATAAAGGCACTAAATGTAATAAACGTACTTGGTCTCTTACCTACCTCAGTCCCATTTTCACTGTCCTTAAACAATAACTTATAATTCAAAGGCCATTGCAACCTCATTGGGGGATTCATTTTATCACCTTTTTCACTGATGCAGTTCAGAGAAAGAACGATCACTAATAGGTAAGGAAATCCTATTTCACTCTATGTGGCTGTAAGTTTGGAGTAAGAAAAATCCAATACAACTGAAGTTGTCAGACATCACTCCTGTTTGAAATGAGCAATATAAGACAAGTAAATGCCATGTTGAGCTAGTATGCTTAAACAAGTCAACCCTTGTGACTTGCACGATTGATTGTAAGCCTAATAAAACAGTACTGTGAGGGCTTCACCCTCAGCCCCCATTACTGCATTTATTATTGACATGCCATCAAATATAAACTGAACTCGTCAATCCAGTCAGTGAAATTTCATGTCATCAAACTGAGTATCATTGATGGGTCAACATTAAATTAAGTTACTGACAAACAGACGTAATAAATCAGATGAATACTCTTCAGGGTGCCTTCTAAATATCAGGCCCTTTATAATTGCTATTTAACTGTAGCCTCCAAACAAGCTTTGTTTAGCATGAATGAAGAACAGCAACAGTCATCCCTCTGCACAAAGGTGGTCCATGTATGGACCTTGGAAACTACAGACCCATAAGTCTCACTAGACTCATATGTAAAGCCATGGAAAGAATTATCATGGAAATGATCAATACTGACATAGGAAACCTCCAGACACTGGACCCAACCAAATTTGGTTTCATCAAGGGCAGATCATGCCTAATCAACCTGGTGGACTTCTTTGAAAATGTCACCAAAGCAATTGATGAGGGAAAAATGGTTCACACTGGCTACTTTGACCTGGTCAAAGCATTTGACAGGTCAAAGCATTTGACACAATTCCCTCACTCAGGCATTGTTGACAAACTTAAGAGGTTAGATACAAACTCTTATGTAACCCAGTGGGTAGCCAGCTGTCCCACAGACATGATGCAGGAAGGTAGAATTGGGGAGTCCATCTCTACAAGGAGGCCAGTCACAGCAGTGTCCCTCAGGGATTAGTACTGGAATCACTCCTTTTTGGCATTTACTTCTCTGAAGTCAAGGCCAACATCAATAGCCTCTGGCTGACTAAATTTGCAGATGATTTCAAATTAGGAACTGTCATTGAATTGCCTACTGACACAAATGTTCTCCAGGAAGGGTTGGCATGGACAAACAAATGGTGCCATAGCCATGGATTAGAACTAAATGCCAAGAAGTGCATAATATTATCGTTCAGGAATTCATCCACCCTGGTAACTATTATATTGGCAACACAGAGTTGACCCAGTAGTCAGGGACTTAGAGACACACATAGACAGTAATCTAGCCTTTGATCAACATGTGTCTACAGTAGTGAGGAAATTACTCTATGTTGTGCAACTTATAAACAAAGGTCCAGCATCAATGCCCAAGGAGGTCATTGTTCCACTGTATTTGGCATTCATGACACCTACCATTGAGTACACTGCCCCCCTTGGTATGTACCTAACCAGGCATATCTTACAATTAGAACATCCACAGAGCTTCCTCACTAAAAGAATACAGGACATAAGTGTGATGCCCCTGCAATGGCCTGGTAATTAAGGAGCCTCAATCCTCACTACTAACACCAGTGAGGGACATGCACACTGGGGGGATGACAAGTAAACACACATAAGAGCACATAGTGATCACAGTCCGTCTGGGGCTAGTTTCTCCCTCTTTCTCCAGATCCCCAATAAGACACCCCATTGGCCAAGCTATAGGGTTAAGATCTCAGCCGAGTGATCAAGCAAAAATCTCTAGCACCCTCTCTGTCCAACCAGTGTCTTCTTGTCCATGCCCAAGTAACTCTCACACACACACACACACACACACACACACACACACACACACACACACACACTTTGAGATATGATTTATATACAAATACACAGACCCTCCCGAGGAAGGTTGGCACAGGTTCACTTGCTATGCCCCCTTTTGCCCAGATTATAAGGTAGAAATTGCTGCCACCAACCACCCTTACTTATCAGCTACTATAAGGCCCTTACAAAAGGGTGACCAATTCTACTGTGTAATATTACAATTATCCAAATAGTAAGTGTGACCAACAGCAAGACTATTTAGGAGTGGCCTGTACAGTGTCACCAAATACATATGCAAGTACTTTAAGAGCTTAAATATCTCTAAACAAACCAGCCACAATTAAAAGGTTTAAATATAACTAATAATAAATAATAAAAGCATAAGACAATACTCAATAACACAACACAGTGACAACAGAGTTCAGAATCACAGGAAATATTTCAAAACAACATTGCTGGACAGTCTCGCATAAATACAGAAAACATCTAAACTAATATTTACTGTATTCCTATCTATATCTAAGAGATACAATGCCCTAAATGAAATTACTTACAGAGCAAGACAAGTGCTGATGATAGGATGTTTTCAGGTTCAAAGACAAATACAAAATGCATAGACTCACTCTCTGAGATAGTTCTTAAATTAATATCAAACATTTCTGCTGGGTTATTTCAGATTACATCATTCTTTGTCACCTCTGCCTTCAGTTCCCAGGCTAACAGAAACTTAAAAATAGAAATTCTATGTCAAAAATACTTATCTCTCAGAACTTTGCCTGCAACTGGAAGTCATAATACAGTTAAATATTTTTAACTTTGAAACCTGTAATTATTTCTGTTTCCAGACAATAGAAAGAATTTCTAGCTGCAGACATTCTTTCTCCTAGCTGAGATAAACACCATCATAAACTATGAAAACACATATTTGCACAGGCGTATAGTTTATACACATTTCTTCTCTTTTCCATAGGGTACACTGTGGTTATATTCTTGAAGCTCAGCACATAACATACAGTTTAACACACACTTCTGCACCAGTAGTTTAATATACACATAACACACAGTTTTCTTACATTTGTAAGACAAGCATACAAATCATATTACTATTCACAAATGTCATAGAATTATTTACAAAATTCCAGCTAGCTGGGCTGGCAGCCTTCACAATTCTCCCCCCTCCCCCTGAGAAAATCAAGCTAGTTTTTCAAGTGACCCTTGAGAAATGTTGCTTGAGAGGGGTGAGCCTATCTGGGAATACCTTAGCCCATTCCCAATCTTGAAACACCATCTGCGGTGGCATTGCTAACCCCACTGTGGTGCTGCACTGTCATATCATATGCTTGCAACCCTAGGCTCAACATTAGTAACTTGGCATTTTGCTGGCTGCCTCAATGTAGCCATGTTAAGGGATTGAGATCTGTAACTATAGTGAATTTTTTTCCATACAGATAAGGCTGAAGTTTCTGCAGTGCCCACACTATGGCTAGGTATTCCTTTTCTATAGCTGCATAGCATCCCTCCCTGTGTTGGAGCCTATGACTGAGACATACTACTGGATGCTCTTCTCCCTCTGAGAAAATCTGGCTAAGTACAGCCCCCATTCCATGGTTTGAAGCATCCACATGCATAACAAATTATTTGCTGTAGTTTGGACTGGCTAACACAGGGGGTCCTCCCAAAGCTCCTTTAAGCTTCTGGAATGCCTGCTCACATGCTGGGGTCCACACTACCTTATCTGGCCTGTTTTTCCTTGTCAGGTCTGTGAGGAGAGCAGCTATGGTACTATAATTGGTGAGAAACTTTCTGTAGTACCCTGCTGTCTCTAAAAATGCCCTCACCTGCTTTTTGGTAACAGGGGCAGACCATGTCTGAATGACTTCCACTTTGGCAGGTTCTGGCCTCATCTTACCACTCCCTACTCTATGTGCCAGGTAGGAGACCTCTGCCATACCCACCTGACATTTGCTGGGCTTAATGGTCATCCCTGCCCTCTGTAGTCTGCCCAGCATATTCCAGATGTGCCAAAGGTGCTCTTGCCAGGAATGGCTGTAGATGGTAATAGATGGGTCAAAATCACCTGCTCCTGCTAGGATATGATCTACCAGCTTCTGGAAAGTCACTGGGGCATTTTTCATCCCAAAGTGCATCTTTGTGACTCATACAAGCCAAAAGGAGTCTCAAAGGCTGACCTCTCTCTAGGACTGGGGGTCAAGGGCACCTGCCAGTAACCCTTGGTAAGATCAATGGTGGTAAGATACTTAGCTCCACCTAGCTGCTCTGGGCTTCTAGGCATGGAGTAAGAATCTGACTCTGTGTGACTATTTAATTTCCTGTAGTCCACACAGAACCTGGTGATGATACCCGCACCACTGGGGAGGGCTAGGGATTGCTAAACTCCTGAATTACCCCTAGTTACAACATTTCTGTATCTCCGCCCTCAGACTCTGTTTGACTTTCTCATGTATAAGGGGCATGCTTAATAGGCCTTTGGGGTCCTGTATCCATATAGTGCTGCACCAGGTGAGTGCACCCTGGTTTCCCAGAGAACATGTCCTCAAACTCCTGTAACACTGGTTGCATTTCTCGAACCTGGGTAGGAGATAGCTGCTGGGACATTGCTACCCCTTCCACTGAGGTGTCAGTCCAAGCCTCACTGAGGAGATCAGTCACCAGATCTCCCTCAGACTCCTTCTGTAATCCACTGCAAATACTCAGTACAAGGGCCTCCCTATCATGGTAAGATTTCATCATTTCAACATGGTATAATTTGTGCCACTGCCTCCTGACAAGCAGTTCTACCAAGCAGTTAACATCACTGACCTTCCTTACCACCTTGTGCAGTCCCTCTCAGGTTGCTTGCAGCTTGTTTTGTCTACAGGAATGAGAACCATTGCCTGTTGCCCTATATCATACTCTCTAGCTAAAGCATTCCTGTCATTCCAGACCTTTTTCTGTTAGGCTTCTGCCAGGTTCTCCTGGGCCAAGACCATGAGTTTCCTGAGGCTTGCCCTGAGGTTTAAGACATATGCCACAACAGACTCCTTGTCAGATTAACACTCACCCTCCCACTCATCTCAAATTAAATCTAGAGGGCCCCTCACCCTATGCCCATACAACAACTCAAAGAATGAAAAACCTGTGGATTCATGGGGAACCTCTCTGTAAGGAAACAACAGATGTGGCAAATATTTATCCCACTCCCACTTAAACTGTCTGCAAATGCCCATAGCATGGTCTTGAGTGTAGAGTTTAACCTCTCAACAAAACCATTAGTCTGTGGATGGTAGGGGGTGGTCTTTAGGTGCTTCACCCCACAGTACTTCCACAGACAAGCCAGTAGGTTTGACATAAAACTGACACCTCTGTCAGTCAGTATTTCTTTTGGGAAACCTACCCTGCTGAAAATCTGTAACAAATCATTTCCTACCTTTTCTCCCTGAATGGAGGAGAGTGCCACTGCCTCAGGGTATCTGGCAGCATAATCTAATACCACAAGAATATACTTTTTCCCTGTGGAACTTGGGCTATTCAAAGGCCCCATAATATCCATTGCTACCCTCTGAAATGGCTCCTCAATTACAGGCAAAGGAATCAAAAGAGCTTTCAACTTGTCTCCTGCCTTGCCTACCTTTTGGCACTTCTCACAGGTCCTGCAGTACCCTGTTACATCTCCAGAAATTCCAGACCAATAAAGTTCTGCATAATATGTCACTTTGTATGCTTTATGCCCATATGACCTGCAAAGGGAATATCATGGGCTATGGCTAGAAGTACCAGATGGTAGGCTGTGGGCACTACCAACTACTGTATTCTCTCACCCCCTAGCCCTCCCTCAGGGGGTCCACTCTCTATACAGTAACACTTTGTCCCAGTATACAGATTCCCCTTACCCTTGAAAATCAGGTGCCTCACTAGCTACCTCCCTCAGGCCTTGTAATGTAGGGTCGGATAGCTGAGCCTATCTCAACTCTCTCTTTGTAACCTTTACCAGCTCTCCTTCTACAAGACGTCTGGTATCCTTTGACAGCAGTGGCTCACTGTCATCTTGGGTGCTACTATTTACCTCTGCCCTTCCATTCACCCTGCCCAAGGGAACATCAGTACCCACAAGCAGCTGTGGCTCACCTTCAGTCTCACTGCCACAGGGTAGCTCTCTCCCTGAAGTAACCACCTTACCAGTCCTGGCTGCAAGTGTGCAGTCTGTTTGGGTCTCCCCCAGGCTAACAGACCCACATGCTTGTCTCCAAGCCTAACTGCATGCACACACAGTACTGCATTATCAAAAATATTCTCTATCAGGACATCTGCAGGGTGGTAGTTTGGTACCCTTGTTGTCTCAAGACAACATACTATTGGCATTTTGTCATTCCCACTTACTGGCTGTCCCACCTATTGTTCCTCCCCTTGCCTCTGTGGATATCTATATGCTACATTCCCCCACTGTTTGCATCTAAAACATTTAACCCTAGGTCCTGGATGTGTACCTGGACTAATGGCTTCCTGTGCTACTGGCAGACTCTGATGGGGCAGTCTGGGCTGCCCACCATGGGTTCCCTTAGACCCATTAGCAGCACTGAACATCCCTTTCCTGTGCAGGGATGCCCTGCTTGCTTGGTATACATCTCCCGTCTTCCCCAACTCATCTACAGTAGTGCATTACTATCTATCAGCTAACCAGATTCTCATGTCCTCAGACTAAGTGCTAAGGGCTTGTTCCCTCACCAAAAGGTCTGGGGCCCTTCAAAAGTGGTGACCTGGCATCCACTCACCCACCTAGGAAAATAAGTGCTTAGTTCAGCAACATTTTCACACACACTTTCATCTGCCATCTGTCTATGGTCACTAAATATTTTCCTATAAGCTTCAGGTGTTAACTTAAAAAATTCTAGCAAACAGTTCTTTACAACATTATAATTTAAATAGCCAGTACCAGACAATTTGGACATTACAGTTACCGCTTTACCATGGTGTAAGGGGGTCAGAAACTGTACACAGAGCCCTTGGTCAACATCATGCTGTTTACATACCCTCTCAAACATATGAATGAAACTATCAAAATTATTCCCCCTCTCTAAATTGTGGAAGAAATTTACTGACCTTTGTTGCTTCTGGGGTTTGGTTACTCCCTTCCCCATTACATCCATGGCTCTGGCGAAGAGTCAGCATCTCCTTTTCATGTGGCCTCTGCCTCTCCTTCTCCTGAGTGTCCAGGTGTTGTAGTCTCCCATTTTCCTCAGCCTTCAGATGTTGTAGTTTCTCATTTTCCTCAGTCTTTAGATGCTTCAGTCTCTCTGCTACTTATATTTCCAAACACCTGGCCTTCAACTTAAGTGTCTTTAACTACAAATTTTAAGTAATCTGTGGAAAGGTTGAACTGTCCATTTTCTGAGAGTTGCACATCTTCAGAGCCAGTTTGATTCTCCTCCTGGATTTTATTCTCTGATGCAGCTGTGACTAAAGCTGCATTCTTGTCTGCTTTAGTCAGGTTGGCATGCACCAGCCCTTTAGCCTGGCACATTTCAGCCAACTGGCTCCTTGTTAGCTTAAGATAATCATCTGCTGACATGCTTACTGCTCTCCCTGACTAACTAAGCTAACACAATAAAATAACAAAACAATTGTGATATGATCTCTGAATGTTCACTGCATGGCTGATTTAGAGTACAAAAGTACCTTCAGTGATTACCATACACAGGCTACAGGAATTCAATATCCACACCACTACAAGCCAATTAATATGTGATGTGGCTATTTCACCACTAGCAACCAATTAATATGTGATGTAGCTATCCCACCACTGCCAAATAATTAATATGTGATGCTGCTGCACTGGCCTAGTAATCAAGGAGCTTCAGTCCTCACCACTAACACCAGTGAGGAATGTGCACATTGGGAGGATGACAAGTACACACAGTAAAGTACAATTTCTCTTAAGAGCACACAGAGATCACAGTCAGTCTGGGGCTGGTTTCTCCCTCTAACTCCAGATCCCCAGTAAGACTCCCCACTGGCCCAACTATAGGGTTAAGATCTCAGCCGAGTGGTCAAGCCAATACATCCAGCACCCTCTTTGTCTAACCAGTGCTTTGTGTCCCTGCCCAAGTAGCTGACACACACACACACACACACACACACACACACACACACACACATTTTGAGATTTGATTTATATACAAACACACAGACACTCCTGGGGAAGGCTGGCAGAGGTTCACGAGCTATGCTTCCTTCTGCCCAGACTATAAGATAGAAATCACTGCCATCAACCACCCTTATCAGCTACTATAAGACCTTTACAAAAGGGTGACTAATTCTACTGTGTAATGTTACTATTATCCAAATGGTAAGTGTGACCAACAACAAGGCTATTTAAGAGTGGCCTGTACAGTGTCACAAATACATATGCAAGTGCTCTAAGAGCTTAAATATCTCTAAACAAACCAGTCACAATTAAAATGTTTAAATATATTTAATAATAAATAATAAAACCACAAGACAATACTCAATAAGTCAGCACAGTGAAAACAGAGTTCAGAATCACAGGAAATATTTCAAAACAACATTGCAAGACAGTCTCACATAAATACAGAAAACATCTAAACTAATCTTTACTGTATTCTTATCTATATCTAAGAAATACTATGCCCTAAATGACTTACAGAGCAAGACAAGTGCTGATGATAAGATGTTTTCAGGTCCAAAGACAAATACAAAATGCAAAGACTCACTCTCTGAGATAGTACTTAAATTACTATCACACATTTCTGCTAGGTTATCTCAGATTACATCATTCTTTGTCACCTCTGCCTTCAGTTCTCAGGCTAACAGAAACTTAAAATTTAGCACCTCTGTGTCAAAAATACTTATCTCTCAGAAGTTTGCCTGGAACTGGAAGTTGTAAAACAGTTAAACACTTTTACCTTTGAAACCTGTAATTATTTCTGTTTCCAGACAATAGAGAGAATTTCTGGCTGCAGACATTTTGCCTCCTAGCTAAGATAAACATTGTAAACAATTCACTTATTTTCTTAGAGTTTGCAATTTAAGTTTGTATGTTCCACCTTCTACTATGAAAACACATTTGCACAGGCATATAGTTTATACACATTTCTGCTCTTTAACAGCAGGGTACACTGTGGTTACATTCTTAAACTCAGCACATAACACACAGTTTAACACACACTTCTGCACCAGCAGTTTAATATACACATAGCACACAGTTTCCCTACATTTGTAAGACAAGCATATATATCATATTACTATTATTAAAGAAGGAATGTATTATACGTATGACCTACCATTTATAGTGTAAATATGTGAAACTACAGTTACTTATTCTCATGTCTTATGTCTTATGTCCTCCACTCACTGTTTGTCACAATGTACTGTATATATCAAAATTTGTGTGTGGAGCTTTTCTCCCCGGGCCTCCACTGAAAATGGACATGTATCCAGTCGGACTATTCCGGTCAACAAATGTAAATTAAATAAATAAATAAATAAATATTACTATTCACAAATAACATAGAATTATTTACAGAATTCCAGATAGCTGGGCTGGCAGCTTTCACAATAAGTAACATGTCCTTTACAGACTGTCTCAATGCCCTATGACTGTATTCTGTCTCCTATTGGCTGTTGAGAGGAGATCTATGCCTGGCATACAGGGCATTGTCAGATCACACTCTGATGGACATCTTGTATATATACAAAACAAACAGTACAAGAATTACCCGTTCTAAAGACTTAAACCTTGTCTGTGATATAAATAGGAACTGTTGGACAGATAGGTATGTATCCAGAGACTACCTTATCTCTGGAACAGGCTCCAAATCCATGTGAAGCAGAGTTCCTCCCTAACCCAATTCAAGTGTAACTTGGACAATTG
Source organism: Protopterus annectens (assembly GCF_019279795.1). Lineage (NCBI taxonomy): Eukaryota > Metazoa > Chordata > Ceratodontiformes > Protopteridae > Protopterus > Protopterus annectens. The sequence goes on from NC_056727.1 coordinate 768,973,281, forward strand.
GATGGGGAAAAGGAAATTCATCCATGACTTGGCACCTGTGTTGCTAATGGATACAGGCAACCTGTAAATGGTTAATCTTCCAGACCCCTACTTATAAGTGTTTCATCTCCCAAGCCCCTGCTTACACTTATCAAGGGCACCAGAACTTGTCAGAGATTTGGGATGCGTGGCTAGACTTACAAATGCCCTTGTGGTTGTTAGTGTAGTAAACACCTATGAATTTATGAACCTGTGAACCTAACTCTGACTAATATAACCTTTTCCAAATCTTGTTCACATACACTCAGTCACCAACACTAATCTTTACCTACTTTTCTACTACTCAAAACTTTTCAGAATTGATTATGTTTTCAAACTCTACCAATGTACTAGACAGGAATTTCTAAGGTTTCAACGCTCTTGGTAAATAATTAAATTTGGTCTGATATGTTCTCCACCAACTATCAATGCCTTCTTTTCTCCTTCCTTTCATGATCTTTTCAACCCTATTTCACCAACACCATTAGAATTTTGCATATCCCTTCAATAGCTCATTTGGTAGAGTGGAGAACAGTAGTGATTTCCAATGTCATCCTTAGGTTACTGGTTCGATTTCACTTTAAAGGAGTTTACATTTTGGGTAGCATGGTGGTGCAGCAGTTAGCATTGTCACCTCACAGCAAGAGGTTCTCTAGTTCAATTCTCTGCTGGAGTGCCTTGTGTGTGGAGTCAGCATGTCCTTCCTCTGTTTGCATGGGTTTCTTCCAGGTGCTCCAGTTTCCTCCCACATTCCAAAGATATGCGTTTGCAGCATTTCTCCCTGGACCTCCACCGAAAATGGACTCTGTCCCAGTCAGACTTTCCCAGTAAGCAAATGTTAAATAAATAAATAAATATGCAGGTCATGCTTTTCGTCCCTTTTCTTTTCTAAGCTCCTCAGACTATTTTCTTTAACATATATTTAAGAATCTTCATATCTTGTTTATGATACCTGTTGTGCACCCTTTCTTTGGGCACCAAATCTCTTTTTAAGAAAGGTTTCCAAAGCTGCCCCTTTTATCCTAGGTGCAATCTCTATATAAAGTTGAATAGTTTCAACAGCAGGTTCTTTCTGGTTTATACCTGTCTAGCTGTGCTCCAGAGAAACTTATTTGCTTTAAGTGCAGTCACCTTACATCGGTCTTAGACAGTGGGGAGCAACATGAATGGAGGACTGCTTGTGACGGGGAAGCCATTTATAATGTATAACTTTTGCTAACATCGTTTTCATGAAAAGCATTGTGCCCCTAAGAAAAGTATTTTGCAGTTACAGGTCCAACCATATTTTATGGCAGTTTGTGGGAACATAAAAGGAATGGAATGGGGCATACTGCTCAACCGTCCAGATTTTATAGGGATGTCCCTAATATGCTCCCAAACTTTTGCTACATACATCCTAAAATTTGGGCCTCTTTTGAGAAGGTCTAAGTTGATAGTGCCAGCATTAAAACAGTGTCTGTAAGTTGGGGCTCAAGATAAAAGTTGACAGGTATTGAGCCCGGGGCACACATGAAAATAAAGCTTATGTTCATCATCTCCAACTGACTACACCATGAGAGTTTTCAGAACAGATTTCTTGGCTTAGGCAAATACTATCACACTTTACAGAAAATATATTTAATCTATTTTACAAATAAACTGACATAAGTAATTTGCAACACATGACAGCAAGACATTAGTTCAAGAGATCCAGTTGACTGGGATATGTAAACTATGAATATTTTGGGGAATACCTCAATGCCATACTTCCTTAAAGAAATATAAATGTATGGAGCTCTGAAGCAATGCTCAAGCTGAAAAGCACCTTTACATTATGAACTGGTGTCTGACAAGGCCTGAAAGCAGGGTGCTGCATGAAATGTCCAGAAAGTAATGCTGTACAAAAGTGAATTTCTGGCAATGATTATAGTAACATTATATTAACTTAAAAGATGCTCTGCTGCTTTTTGGTCATTTGCTTGGCAAAACTTCACTTCTGTTGTTTGAGTAGTGCTTAGTAGTATATGAAATCAAGACAAATCTGGCATATACACGTGTGATTTATGTTGAGCTAATTTTAAATGGGTGCCAACATAAGCAGACCTTGTAGAAAATACACTGAAATAACAGGGTCATTGTTAGAAAAATATGTATTAATGTATATGTTTAGTGCTTATTAGAAGCTAAAAGGGTTAACACATTTCATTCTATTTTATGTACAGCTTAATTTTTTATGAGATTATAAGATGCTTTTCAAACTGCAGTATGCTTTCTGAAATTGCAAGATGCTCTCTGACCTAGTATTTGCTAGCACAGCAAAATTCATGTTTATGCCTTTTGGAAATGTACTGAGAAGCAGGTGATTATTTGCTAGGTCAGGAAAATGAATGAATATTGAGTGAATAGAACAATACTGTTTTCTATAATGTGATTGAATATGAACAATCAGCCCTGTTCGTGTTATGAGAACATGCACAGCTGCGGAAAAGAAGAGATACATCAAACAAAAAACTGCTTGAAGAAATGAACTGTAATCTGTACTTGCTTTGTGCTCAAATTAGCCATAGTACCTTGAATGGTAACATTGCATATTAAAAGTTGTATCTGACCAGTGGTCATCAAGGCCACGTTGTTTTTCTTAGGAAGTTTTTTTGTAAACTTGATATGCCAGCAGAAAATCATGGACAAACAGCTGCTGAAAAACAATATTGAAATAACTTGTGATTTATTACATCAGCTTAAGTAGTCAATACCTTGTAAGAAATGTATAAAAATAGTCTCACTTCCTGATTCTGGTTAGACAAACTCTGTATTAGCACGTTTTTGTCTCCTTGCTGCAAGATTAAAGTGCCTTAACCTGAACCTGCCGTGTGTTGATCATTTTGAAGTTATTTTTCCTTTGACAGTCATGTTATAATAACATTTCAGAGATAGTGCATTTTTATCTAGGCATGCAGGACAAATGTACAACATAGAAGAGACAACAAACACACACACACACACACATGCACAAACACACACACACACATGCATGCAAAATGTCTTCCAGTAAGGCTTTTTAAGGATCAATAATAACAGAGAGCGAGAGAGAGAAGAGGAGGAAATATACAGATGGAATATGCAACTACCATACAAGGTCTAAAATACAGCCAGTTACACAAGAACAACAAGATGGTTTGAGATGCAGGGTGTGGTGGACAGTTAAACGAAAATCAGCTGCTACCTACAGTGTCATCTACATTGTGGTCCAAGCAACTGGCGGTGGGATGAATGTCAGTGTCACTTTCCCCAACTTGTTGCTATACGATTCCTGGGAGCCCTGTCACTTACTGGCTGCTTCCTAATGTGTTTCAGTCCCCCTAGCCTGAATGCTGTGAGCTCTGTTGCATGGTGGTCTTCAGCTCCAGGCAGCAGTACTTTATAAAGAAGCAATGACAGGCAGAACACTTTTGTTGAATATGTTGTATACTTTCTGCATGTGCTAGTACTGTTAGGACTATCCTTACATTTGAGTGCCCCCACTGTTACTACTGGTCTGTACCTCTGCACATCCTGGTACTGTTGGCACTATCCTAACATTTGAGTGCCCCCACTGTTACTACCGGTCTGTACCTCTGCACATACTGGTACTGTTGGGACTATCCTTACATTTGAGTGCCCCCACTGTTACTACTGGCGTGTACCTCTGCACATCCTGGTACTGTTGGGACTATCCTTACATTTGAGTGCCCCCAGTGTTAGTACTGGTCTGTACCTCTGCACATCTTGGCACTGTTGGCACTATCCTTACATATGAGTGCCCCCACTGTTACTACTGGTCTGTACCTCTGCACATCCTGGTAGTGTTGGGACTATCCTTACATTTGAGTACCCCCACTGTTACTACTGGTCTGTACCTCAGCACATCCTGGTACTGTTGCAGTATCCTTACATTTGAGTGCCCCCGCTGTTACTACTGACCTGTACCTCTGCACATCCTGGTACTGTTGGGACTATCCTAACATTGGAGTGCCCCCATTGTTACTACCGGTCTGTACCTCTGCACATCTTGGTACTGTTGTCACTATCCTTACATTTGAGTGCCCCCACTGTTACTACCAGTCTGTACATCAGCACATCCTGGTACTGTTGGCAGTATCCTTACATTTCAATGTCCCCTGCTGTTACTACTGGTCTGTACCTCTGCACATCCTGGTACTGTTGGCACTATCCTTACATTTGGGTCCCCCCCCCGCTATTACTACTGGTCTGTACCTCAACACATCCTTGTACTGTTGGCAGTATCCTTGCATTTGGATGCTTCCACTGTCATTACTGGTCTGTACAACACCTCTCAACTGTAAGATTTTTGCAGAATGTCCAGATTTTTGCCTTATATTTTTGATCTTTTCTCCATAAAAGTTGGGATTTTCTGATTCATTGTGCCAAATCAGTGAGGACTGAATTCACTAAATAATATAAGTTGTTTGAGTTTCAGACTTCATATTCTTCAGAAAATTCATGGTAACACAAGACATTTTATTTTAGCAAGTTTATAAGAGCAGTATTTAAAATGTGTCCCTATTTTTGATGCTTTGTCCCTGTATTATTTTTGGCTTTGTCCAGATTTTTTGTGTTAAGAGGTTGAGAGCTATGGTCTGTACCTCAGCACGTTCTGGGAGTGTTGGCACTATCCTTACATTTGGGTGCTCCCGCTATCACTATGAATGTAGCAGATAATGCTGTTGCCTGCTTCTTGCCTCCTCTTCTGATTCCCTGTGTTACTTAACATCACCCAACGCAATGCCAGTAGATAAGCCCTATGTTTACATTGAGACATTTGTATCATCATGATGTAGCATGTGATCTTTTCCCATTTGTTTACTTCTAGTTGCTCTGTTTTTTTGTGGTATCAGTTCCTTCAAAAGAGGGTGTAGTTCATCCCTCCCAGTACAACACAGGCACACTAGAGGCGTTACTGCACTCTAGGGTCTCGTGGGGTATTGAGTCTAGAACTGTAGCTTCCTACTACTCCTCTGTGACACCACTGCAGGGTCTTATAAGGGCCAGAATTTCCTGCTACTGCTCCAGTTCATAAAGGTTTCACTTTCTAATTGTCTGAGTTGGGGAGCCATCCTGTTATGGTGGCATTTAGTTGCTGTTCCCATGAAGTAGGTAGGCACACTTGTTACTCAGACCTGGGACTTGTTCACACTCTTTCTACTTCTGGTCTGAGAACATAGTCCTGCCCACTCTGTTACTACCATGGAGCTAGACCTCTGACTCATGTCTTCCCCTGTATTAATTCCAAAACAATTAGAGCAAAGAGCAATGAGAAATTAAAAAACATTTCAACTGTCTTTGTTCTGGAAGGTAATACTTGGGAAGTTTTATTCTCCGAATGGTGCACTACTGTGCTACTCTCAGATTGCCCTACTCATCCTCAAAACACTAATTTTTATTTAAATATCTCTGCCTTTCTTGTCAGCTCCACTGCTTATTATGGTCATCCCAGGAATACCTTAATGATATTTGTCTAGGTCTATACACACAATGATTAGGTTCATAGGTTCATAGGTTGGTACTGAGCTATCTGCCCGAAGGCATATATTAGCCCAGCCACATTGTGTGGTATTCACCGCCCCTTTAGTAGTTCCCTAGACCCTTGTACTAGCAGCTAGTACCCTTGGCTTCTATCTAGTATTGCTGTTGGTGTGATCCCCGGTGTGAACTTTCTGTTACCCATCCACTCATCAAGGTTCCTCTTGAAAAGTGATAGTGAGGGGCTCTGTCTTATGTAGATCAGGACCCTGTTCCATAGTAAGGGAAGTCTCTGCAAAGGGAATCTATCCCTCCAACATGTTCTATTCATTGTTGTGTTGAGGTTTATATCCCTAGAGCTTGTAGCTCGAGTAGATTTGGTTTTGCTAAGATGGAGCATGTTCAACAATTCTGGGTTGGACATGGCTTTGTACGTTAGACAGAGATCGCCTCTGAGAAAGCGGTATGCAGCAGAGAACAGTCTTAGCTTTTTCAATCGTGCTGCATAGAGCAACTATTTGAGGCCAGTAATTCTCTTGGTTAGGTACCTCTGTGGTCTCTCCAGCTGCTGGAGATGTCTAGCCAGGTACATTCCATTTGGTGCATTGTACTCAATAATGGGTCTGATGAGGGAAAAGTAGAGGGGCACCATTACATCCTTAGATCTTGATGCGAACCCTTTCATGATCAGATCTGTAGAGAGCACATTGAGAGAAAAACATTGTTCTACCATGGATATCAACTGTTGTAAACGGGTTAAAATGCAGGGATGAAATGTAGGTGTAATTACACTTTGGTTACCTAATTCTATGAAATGTGTTAAAGAAATGGGGTGTTATATTGTGGGGATTTCCATAGGAAAATAAAATTTCACAGATATTGTCCAAGTTGTACACCTACTCCTGCCTATGTGGTCACCTGTAAAAATAAATGCAGGTCATGCCATTTGAGTTCCCATGAGTTATGACCCAGTTGTTTATCCTTTTTGTTGGCTTCCTTATAAACATTTTTGATATTCCTGATTATTTTTTTTTTGAAATTCAGAATTAAATATGCTGCTCCAACCAAATGAGAAACAACATGGGCACTGCAAAAGGATAGAACCACACCCTTCCTTTCTTCTTTGTGCAAGTTATGCCACTAAAGAGAAATGCTGTGGCATTTTTGTGCCCTACATTTGCCACAAGATATGTCTCAAGAGCCCTAGTCAGCCACAGATTATGACACTTTTTCAGTCATTACCCTTAATTGGTAGTTTCTAATAGGTGAATTTGTCTTTCAACTGGCAGAATTTGAGTTAATATTTACTTTTCTTAGATTTGATTACTATGCAATTAAAGAAATATCAGAATAGCAGTGTTATTAATGACTTGGTCTACCAGTTTACTGATTTGTTGGTAAATTAGTTCCATTTTGGTGAGGAATAAAAATAAATACTGACCATGTGAAAGCATTGTGCTCTCACTGTGATAATCTTTTTTGGTGAGACTTATCCCTGTAAGCTATATGACCTATTAGATACACAAATTTTAATTTAAATGCTGTCTAAAATGTGTTCACCACCTATTGGATTATTCTGCTTAAAATTAATGTCTAGTGGAAGAAATGCTTACGTAAATACAAACATTTACTGAAAATGTATGGACAAGCACACATTACTTCTGCCATCTAGTTGTCAAATATGCTCCAGCATGTTTAAAATTCCAGAGGAGTCACTTCTCCCAGCGAAGAGGAATTTCATCACTTATAAACATATTAGGAGACAGCTGAACTGAGAGAAAGGTTTACAGAGCAGAGATTTCCCTGTGGAGTTCTTACCATTGCAAAGATGCACTAATAAACATTCAAAGCAAAAACAGAAGAACAGAGACGATTAAGTTTCTAGAAACTGCAGTTTACTCAAAGTTTAATGTGCACCAACATTAGTATTTTAACCAGTATTGTTGCAATGTTTCATCATTTCTTTTCTCTCAGGTATCCAAGCTACACTCGAGAAAAAGCCGCTCAGTGCACATTAGAAACTGTTTTTTTTAGAAATTATTAAAGCTTCTGAATGAACTTGCTAAAAATATATCACATGCTTTTCTGTAATAGTTGAATTTAATGCAACAGGAAACATATTTTTTTATTGATCACTAGTATTTTATTCTTTTTAATGCACAAGAGTATCAAGGATTTTACAGTAATGTTCTGTGCTCTATTACGAGACATTCTGAGCAGAGGAAGATTGCTATGGGATTTGAACCTGTGCAGTGCAGTCTTGCTCTGGGACATATGGTTATGCAGTCATGATTTGGCGTAATATACTTATTAAAAGAACTGTCACAGTATTTGCAGAAATGCAGTCATTATGCAGCACAGTTGTTTCAATTGGTTGGCTATTTCCTACATTTCAGTCTTTGGCAGTACTAAAGCAAGAACTATCTCTACTATTATAGATGGATTATTAATTTCAGTAAATGCAAAACTAATAAATGCTGGGGATATGAGGAAAATAAATGGGAAGATTATCTTCCATGTTCCATGCTTAATAGCTGAATATTCAGATAGTTCATTCTTTTCTTAAATGCAAGGGTTGTTGGACAAGACTTGTACGTGTGCATTTTGTGAATTAGTTTATAAGTTAGTACTAGGCTAACTGCCCTTGTGGGCCATTCTAAGCCCAGTCAATTACCCCATGTGAGAATCAAATCCTGCACCTTATGCTTATAAAGTGAACACCATAACCACTATGCCAACCTCCCACAGAAACAAACAGCAATTTATAAGCATTGACTAGAAATCAAACCCAAATATCCTGAGTAGCAGGTAAGAGTCCTACCACTACACCACTTACTTGACATAAAAAGTCATCACTACCAAGTCTCAAATGCAGGACCATATACACTACAATCACAGCGACATACCACTATACCCTTTGAGCTATATATATATAAAGCTGAAAACTCATTTCCATCCTTGGAAATTGTTTGACAGAAACAGCCAGAAAATGGTAAGTAGCCGGCAGGAAAGTACCAGTGGGAGAGATCTGCAAGGTCTACACTTTAAACATGGATAATGGGGCCCCTTGCGGGACACCAAAAATTCACTTTACATGTGAACCCTTGGTTATCGATGTGAGCAGGATGTAGGTGTACATGGAACACTAGGTTGTGGAAGTGTAATAACACATCGGTTGACAAAACGTATGACATGTATCCCGAGACGGGGAGAGTGGCAATGTGTAGGGGTGTGTTCATACCACAGCTGCGCTCACAGTAAGTATTTGTCATGAGTGCTGTAGAGGGGTGTCAGGTAGGTGAATCATGGGTATGCAATAATGGGCCTAAGTATGCAGGTGCTGGTTGGCGGAGATGTAGTATGTCCACCCCAGTGGAAGTAATTAATATTCCTATGTGGGCATAGCATACGCCTACACCTCCCAAACCTGAAGAGCACATCTACTGGATAGTCCGTAAACCATTGGGGGAACACATAGGGACTATATCAGTGCCGTGTACCTGATTAGCATGGACGTCCATAGTTATGTATCAGAATGTGACAAAGTCCAACTAAACACTTCCAGAATTTTTGGTGTCCCACAAGGAACCCCGTTATCCATGTTTAAAGTGTAGACCTTGCAGATCTCTCCCACTGGTACTTTCCTGCCGGCTACTTACCATTTTCTGGCTGTTTCTGTCAAACAATTTCCAAGGATGGAAATGAGTTTTCAGCTTTATATATATATAGCTCAAAGGGTATAGTGGTATGTCGCTGTGATTGTAGTGTATATGGTCCTGCATTTGAGACTTGGTAGTGATGACTTTTTATGTCAAGTAAGTGGTGTAGTGGTAGGACTCTTACCTGCTACTCAGGATATTTGGGTTTGATTTCTAGTCAATGCTTATAAATTGCTGTTTGTTTCTGTGGGAGGTTGGCATAGTTGTTATGGTGTTCACTTTGTAAGCATAAGGTACAGGTAATGACTGATGACAACATGTATGAGTCATAAACAGCATGTACCTCGACAAACGTGAATGAATACATATGTTCTGTGACTGTCAAATTGTCAGGTTAATAGAACCAATCATCTAAATGTGTCCCTCAGAATGTTATGCAGTGTCCCTGATACAGTGTTCATTCTCCCCCATTGGTATGTGAGGTCTGCTAGTGACAGAGGGTGCATATTCCGCCGACCACCTTAGGTAGATGATAGCATAATAGTTTTGGATTACCACCTGTTCACCTTTGTGAGGGACACACCACTCTGGGCAGTTGTGTCCTGCAAAATGAATGTTACGGCACATGGCCTGTGATTTCGGGAAAAGAGGTCATATATTGTGTGTAGTGGTGTCATAAAATGATTTTGTTGTATCAGAAACAGCTACATGTTATAGGAAACAGTATTGGCAACTATAATGCTACAAGAATAACCTTAACGTATGCAAACTGGTGAAGTAGTCAGTTTACTACTGGCTGTGGGTATGTGTTGCCTTGCCAAATGTGACAGCTCTACATATAGGTCCTATAGGGCTGCCACCTTTCCAAATGGCCGAAGTGGGACCTGCTCTGTAGAAATGGCAGATGTACCAGGTCAGAACATACCTACAGCCATGCATAGTACAGAAACATACATATTAGCACAAATCAAAGCTTAGTCTAGCAGCAGTCAAGTTGCTTATGCTACTTCACATAACATATTGACGTGTCATGTATACAGTAACCGTTACATGCAACTATTGCAGACACGTAGAATATAATAATGTCCTCTAATCAGGACAGTTGCTATGGCTAGAGTATTCTCGCATGACATATATGCCTAATGAGGGACTGTTCCATGCAAAGTGGGAAAGGTGTTACACCTAGAGTCTCGCGTCGGCCAATCTAAAAGGTGGAAAACCTACAATAGGTATGCGGTAGCATGACTCAGCAGAGAGATGCATTTCCCAAAAAACATTTACATGTCAGCATTGCAGAGCATCGGTTCCCATGTATTAGCCAGATGGGAGCAGATTGTATGAGGAACATGCATATAATATGATTGTGTCACTGGACAGGCCACCAAGTCCATACAGTCGAACGCCTGCCGTCACCTAATGGTTAGACATACCTGATACTGTAATCATGTAGTCCGATGTAATAGGCATCACAAGGGATCGCACCCACCCAGCGTGAGTGACAAATGTAAGCACAAATGTTGGTGCACATGCAAGTGAGTGAGCGAGCGGGTGTAAGCGTGTTTGTCTACCAGTATGCCAGTATTGCACTGTTAAAGAAATGTGGAGTCTAAACAAGTATAAGGAGCTGTAACCAGAGGTCAGTAGTGCTTAACACTGTGCAAACCCATGCACAACTGCTCCCACCTACTGGAATGTGCCTTACCCACTCCATATCCAAAGGTGTCGTTCTGGCCACAAACAAAGAACCGTCCTTTGCACGTGTTGGTAGCAATACCCTGCGCGCACAGATCATGTGAATTACTAATTCACCATGGCATAAGTACAGACAATAGACAGTACCACACACATACCATACAGCACAGTCATCCAACAGTATAGCAATGTACTGGCAGATATGTCTGGACCACTGGTGTTTGCAGACCTGGCCGTCCTGTGTTTCAATGTGTGAGTATGCCCAGTATGACTGTTACGCATGTTGTCGACTGACATTACCGTCATACCTTCATGTGTTTGAGCATGCCAAGTATGGTCAACTGGATCACATGTGCAGTGGGTTAGGACACTCTGTGTACTACTGGTTACTATTGTGACCCTGGTATGTACTACAGATGTCATGGTGCCACTATGGACGTGTACTGTCTGCTGCCCTAACAGTTGGCGAACAAATTCCCTTGTATGCTCACATCCATACCATAGCTACAGGTAAATACACATTCTAATACAACTGCCAATTGGTAGGTCGATTGACTTACCTTGGGGGTGTTCCAGACCTGAGGATGGTGCTGGAGGGCTGCCTATGTCGGATGTACACAGTGCACTTCCTATACATGGCTGAGCACAGGTAGTGTCATGTCTGGCATCCATTGTACTGTCTGTGCGAGTCAGAGAGGGTGAAATCCCTGGGTACCTACTGTGTCAGTGCATATGCCATGTGTTGCCTCTTTGCCAAGGGCAGGTCATACTGTGCATGCCCCTTTCGCCTACTGGGCCTAGCTCAGGTAGTTCCGCCTCCAAGTCACACTGTGCCTGGACAGGCCTTGGCATTGGTGGGGGGCTGTGTGGCCCTGCCCCATGCTGTTCCTGCTGCAACTGTTACCGCAGGATCAGATTGTGTAGCATAGCACATACCATAACAATTTGGGTGCATGTAGCTGGTGAATACTGCAAGGCTCCACTGGATGTGTCCAGACACGAGAACCATGACCTGAGCATCCCAAACACACGCTCAATTATATGTCTTGCCTGTGCGTCTGCCTCATTATGGTGTAGTTGTTCAGGTGTGTGTGCATTGCTGATGGGTGTCATCAGCCACAACTCCAGTGGTTACCCAGCATCCCCCACTAGGAGACTGTAGGGGATGTCCATATTGGCAAAGGTGTGGTACAGCTGCATCAGATGCCATATATTAGAATCGCTATAGCTTCCAGGGCAGACAGCACACACATTCAGTTTAATGCCCTGGCCATTGCCTATGGCCTAGCTATTGGAGGGTATGCCCCTGCAGTTAATGTAGGCCCTACCCCACTCACTGGGTGGTGCTTTGATGTGTACATGCATGCAGGCTATAGCACCCAGTATCCCAGTGTAGTCAGACATTTGGTGGAAGAGACGCATATTGCTGGTCAACAAATCACGTGTGTTGAGGACATGTACATGCTCACTGGCATGTGGTGACATGGCATCTGTGAACTGGTGCAATACTCTGGATGCAGATGCCTGTGAGATCCCCATGATATCCCCAGTTGTGCTTTGGGAGGTACCTGTGGCTAGTATACCTAGGCCAACACATACCTTGGTATCCACTGGGATGGGTTTCCCTTGACCTGTTCGATGTGTCAGGTGTGGCCAGCACAGTTCAACAAGCTGCTGTAGGAGGTCTCTGTCCACCCCATAGTGCTCCACTATCTCCAGCTCATGTAGCCTCTGGTAAGTTACCCTGGGTCTGTAAAGGCTTATGTCACCTCACTAAGGGTTGTTCGGCAGCACTCACATTCTCACCACCCTCAGCCTCCTGCACATGTTGGTCTATGTTGCCTGCTGCAGCACTTCTCATTTGGTTGGACTGTGTTGAGAAATGTCCCCGCATGTATACACCGGTGGTGTAGAGTGTGGAAGAAACCTGTGTGTGTGGTGCTTGCTCACATTACCGTAGTGTTCTGGGGTGGGCTGGCCATGTAATCTGCTGATTGTGCTGATTATCACCTGTTTGTGCAGCCTGTTCACCTTTACTACTCTACTACTGCTGTTGTCCCTCCCAATTTCACCAGGCAGGTATAGACACACCCCTAGCTTAGGCGTGCTAAGGCAGGAGCAATCCCAAGGCATAGGTCTCCAATGTGCGTACAGTATACCTGACCCCCCTCCCATGCTTTCACCTATATTCGAGCCCTGCACCCGGCTATCTACACACATACACTCTTGGGATCTGCATCACACCCTGGGGATAAACGGGATTCACTATTGCCAACCTCATTTGCATAGTATAGTCTTCTAATGCATAGTTATATGACCCATACTGACCCTCCAAATTAATAATCACTGCTTACTGTCGCTCAGATCCGTACACAACTGGTTAAAAGTGCCTTACTATCACCGTATTTGATGTCCCTTGGTCTTCCCAGCAACAAAATAACTGGTCTCTACATGACTAAAACCCGGGATCCTGCACACCACAGACATTGTGCTTTACCACTATGCCATGGCAGATATACATACATCTGAGGTGATCGTGTACAGATCATCCAGCACAAGCATTCAATAGTGCTAATGTCCACATACATATATGTATATATCTACGTCTATCTATCTATATCTATATCCATGTATATTATATCTATCTATATATACATACATACATATATACATACACACACACACACACACATATACATATACACACACATACGTAGATGTTGCATTTATATCACAACAGCGGACCACATGACAACAAAGCATTAGACAAGAATGAAAAGGAAACCACATGTGCCACCTGCATTATGTAGTTGTGTTACTATCAAGGCAAGTGTGTTTTGTTGTGTCACATGGGTCAGACTGTATTAAGGGTAAGAGTAGGGCTGCTGACATTTACTCACCAGACCTAATGGCGAATGTATGTGTTGACAACCCAGGGTTTTGGGCGATTATGACATTTGTGGACACTATATAGGAAAGCAACAAAATACACTCAACACATCCTGAAGCTAGCCACCCACAGATACCAACACATAGGATATGACTGCCAAACACACACACCTGTCATGCCTTGGAATCAAGCACCTACCTGTCTATTCTATCACACTAGATCATTACGTAGTTACAGAACGTGCTACTAAGATTACTGAATCACAGCACTCCCAGAGGCATACTTCTAGGTGGATGACATCATCAGCAAAGGCAAAGATGCCGATAGGGATTGTACGGAGAATGATCCAAGGCATGACTGAAAAAACTCCAGCTCTATTCAGTCGCATACCACCTACTCAGAGGTGATCTGTGCCTGACGTACAAGGCCATGTCCAATCCGGAATTAATGGACATGCTCCACCTCAGAAAATCCAAATCCATCAGAGCCACGAGAACAAGAGACTTAAACCTCAACACAGAAATTAATAGGACATGCTGGAGGGACAGATTCATAACCCAGAGGCTCCCTACACTCTGGAACAGAATCCCAGTCCATGTTAGGCAGAGCCCCTCACTGACTCTATTCAAGAGAAATCTTGACGAGTGGATGGGAGATCATAGGTTTACCCTGGGGGTCATCTCTGTGTCACTGCTAGACAGAGGCACAGTAAACTAAACCCTAAAAGGGCATAGTATTCTCATCCTAAGGGGTGGTGAAAGCCACACACACTCTGGCTAGGCTTATAAATGCCCTAGGGCAGATAGCCTAGTACGAACCTATGAAACTATGAACCTATCGGTCTAAAAGCATTACTCTGTCCACAGGCAGCTGGAAACACACACACACACATGGCAGGGCTGGGATTAGAACATAAACCTAACTACCTTATCACACTACAGCATTACGCAGTTACAGAACGCGCTACCAAGATTACGGGATTACAGCATTCCCAGAGGCATACTTCAAGGTGGGTGACATCATCAGCAAAGGCAAAGACACCGATAGGGATTGTATGGAGAGTGAGCAGTCTAAAAGCATTACTCTGTCCCCAGGCAGCTGGAAACACACACACGGCAGGGCTGGGATTAGAACATAGACCTGGCTATTTTATCACACTATAGCATTACGCAGTTATAGAACTCGCTACCGAGATTACTAGATCACAGCACTCCCAGAGGCATACTTCTAGGTGGGTGACATCATCAGCAAAGGCAAAGACACTGATAGGGATTGTATGGAGAGTGAGCAGTCTAAAAGCATTACTTTGTCCGCAGGCAGCTGGAAACACACACACACACACACACACACACTCACACACCAGGGCTGGGATTAGAACATAGACCTGACTACCTTATCACACTACAGCATTACGCAGCTACATAATGTGTTACGCAGATCACAGGATCATACCTCTCCCAGAGGCATACTTCTAGGTGGGTGACATCATCAGCAAAGGCAAAGACGCCGATAGGGATTGTATGGAGAGTGAGTGAGCAGTCTAAAAGCATTACTCTGCCCCCAGGCAGCTGGAAACACACACACACACGGCAGGCCTGGGATTAGAACACTGACCTAACTACTTTATCACACTACAGCATTACGCAGTTATAGAATTCGCTACTAAGATTACTAGATCACAACACTCCCAGAGGCATACTTCTAGATGGGTGACATCATCAGCAAAGGCAAAGACGCCAATAGAGATTGTATGGAGAGTTAGCAGTCTAAAAGCATTACTCTGTCCCCAGGCAGCTGGAAACACACACACACACACACACACACACACACACACACACACACACACAGCAGGGCTGGGATTAGAACATAAACCTAACTACTTTATCACACTACAGCATTACGCAGTTACAGAACACACTATCGAGATTATTGGGTCACAGCACTCCCAAAGGCATACTTCTAGGTGGGTGACATCATCAGCAAAGGCAAAGACACCGATAGGGATTGTATGGAGTGTGAGCAGTCTAAAAGCATTACTTTGTCCGCAGGCAGCTGAAAACACACACACACCAGGGCTGGGATTAGAACATAGACCTGACTACCTTATCACACTACAGCATTACACAGTTACAGAACGCGCTACTGAGATTACAGGACCAAAGCTCTCCCAGAGGCATACTTCTAGGTGGGTGACATCATCAGCAAAGGCAAAGACACCGATAGGGATTGTATGGAGTGCGAGCAGTCTAAAAGCATATTACTGTCCCAAGGCAGATGGAGACAAACACATGGCAGTGGTGTGAGCAGGACAACTGGCTATCTATGGAGCACTATTACAACACTACATAGATACGAGACACACCACAGATAGTACACCTTTCAAGACAATCAATATGACCTTCTAGGAATGCAGACATCAACATGGATTCTGGCAGTTACGGTGTACATACCTGTGAACCAGTGTGTGTTCAATGTAGGAATCCATCCTGAAGTGGGGTATGGCCACCTGTTGCCTGGATGACCACTATCGCTATACAGGATTACAATGGTCATGCCCATACACAGAGGCACATAACTGACACAAGGTGTCACTGGGCATGCTCACACACTTAGTAGCACAAGTCAGTTTGGAATGCAGTATGTGTCCATCTACACAATGGCGTACTGGGCATGCTCACATACTTAGTAGTGAAGGGCTGTCTTGTATGCACACAAATTCTAAACACGGAAGGGCACAGTGTGTCGATAGTCATCATTGTTAGCATGAACACTGCACTGCATATGTCTGACACCAGTCTTCTACACAACGTCTGCTGCTGTCCATCACCTTAGCTGTACCAATCTAAACCTGGCACACTAATACCACCCGTGGTGTTGTCCTGGCAGGAGTGGGTACTTCGCACATGTAGTACCATACATAGATGAAGAACCTGAGACCAGGTAAACACCCTGATACCTGCAGGACAACTGCATTGTATGTGTATGCTAAACAGTGCTATATGTGTAGCTTTCATAATCATAGCTGCCAATCTAGATCCAACAATGGGGAATACTGACATCTGTGCAGTGAGGAACACCTGGCATAGGGCTCAGTTGTGCACAATAGCACTACCACTGTATACCTCAGATACAGACATGTGGGCCATAAAACCATTACAGACCGCTCCAGGTGCTAGTGTCCCCACGTACATAAAGGCCACTCACATGTACTGACCAGTACACTCTCAAAAGCCATCACAGATGTGTCAGGTGCAGATCACAGTGGTAAATGCTGCACTCTAGTATGTAGCCCTCACACATCACCATGTCCTTGGACCAGCAACACACATCCATACATTAGTACAACACCATGTTACTCATGACCAGTGGACTGTACCTAGCTCTACAGCAACTGTGCAGACTACCCACGTACTGACAGGGTTCCATCATGTGTTATGCAATGCACTGATACCACTATTCATAACCAGGTTGGCTGTACACATAACAGGGGTCCTGGGTCTTATACAGCTGTAACAGATAACTGTTGCTGTACACCAGACAACACACTCATGTTTGGATACGACATACATGTAACTGCCGTGGATATGTACATGCCCCACACACACATAACACATATGTACATAGCATAGCTATTGCTGTCCTTCGTGCAGACCCGTGGCTACAGCGATTACACGCATGTACATGGAAGGTAGGTCCATGGCTGTTGAATGCTAACAGTACATAAGGTAGCAATGTTGACTGAGTTAACATTCCCTCTGTACTGGTTACCCATGACAACTATCATATCATACAACAGTTCATGTGTCATGTATGTCATCACACATGTTCACCAATTGCAATGCATACAAACATGGCTACATGACAGGAATGTAGGACCTATACACATGTACATGTAGTGGTGTGCATTCAGCTACCATGCATGTGCAGTAGCTGATGTTTGCAGTTCATCTGTGTCTTATTACAACATGCAGTTGCAATCAATGACACCTGTATACGGTGAAATACTGACAGTATGGTAAGATGTACATCAGGTATGGATGGATGTGTGTACATAAAGTGGTGGGCCACCTTTGCAGATGGATGTTTGCTGGAGACAGCTCACAGGTGTGTCACAAGCCATCCTACCATAACATGTGCAAACAGTAAGCTATGTTTCTATTAATTGAAGGTGAAGACATACAACCTACACAGCGGTCAGGATGTCACTGACTGTAAATCACTCGACACCTGTAACACTTAAGTCCTCCCATGTGCATATAGCAGCACAATTGCTGAAGGTAGTGTCGGTACACATTGTAATGCGGGCAATACTGCTGCATGTCTGTCAGATGTATCATAAGATAGCAGGTGTTTGATTCACAGTACTGCCATGTGTGTTTGCTTGTGTGACCATATATGCCATGTATGGTGGGGAATGCATCCCAATTGTTACACACCCCTGTACACTGTTGTAGAGATCTGTACATGCTGCAGTGTAGAAAGCAAGACATAGGCAGGGGTGGTGTGTGTATCACACACATGTTAGCTATCTGTATATGCATGACATTTGTGGACTCCAGTGTGTGTGTATGTATGTATGGCTGTCTGGTGCATGGAGTGAGGATGTATGCTATCATTGAGAACAGATAGGGCCCCTAACCCCTCAAGGTGATGCAATCTACTACCCTGTTGATGCCGTCAGTCTTAGCCATTACTGACTACCTGTACATGTTCATTCTCTGTGTCACGTCATGTGGGTGCACAGTACTGTAATGGTGATTACCAGATAGGCAGGGGTCCTCACCTCAACACTATCAAGTGTGTGTTATAGTGCCACTGACCCCGTGAGTGTGGGCATGTGTGTGTGGCTGTGTATGTCTGTGTGTGTTCTCATCCTGTAATGTGAAAGTGTATTACTGCTACACAGTGAGGCCTCATGCTATCAACTGGCCCCTACCCTTGACATCAGCTAGACCGCTGTGTAAACTCCCCGCACCATGTAGCTGTACCTGTGATGTCACCCGTTATGGATGTCACGTCTCTAGCCACTATAGCCTAGTACACAGCTCACATGCTCCTGGATCAGTAGATGTGTAGAGATCTTTGGAATGTCAGCCTTTCTAACAGTGAGGTTGAGGCTACATATAGCATGCTGATATTGCCATCCATGCCTGTGAGTACTCCACATTTACACATGTGAAACTGCAAACACTGGTACTTAATGGCACATGCAATTAGACCTTAAGGAGGGAAGCAGGGCATCATTACCAACATGCTGTTACTGTTGTTACCAAGACACATACTGTAAACATAAACAATGCATTCTAACTGCAAACACTGTTACGTAATGGCACATGCAATCAGACCTTAAGGAGGGTTGCAGGGCATCATTACCAACATGCTGTTACTGTTGTTACCAAGACACATACTGTGAACATAAAACAATACATTCTAAACCTCTATTACATGGTATGTCTGCTGCATGTCAACAGTACAGAACAATTGTAATATACACTTATCTCACTATTCTGTTCACCCTGTGCATCAGACCATATGAGCATGTCCCTGCACCGATGGTGTGGATGACAGGGATGCAGCACAGGCATCATCATATGCACAGGGTGATAATGTTTGCCAGGGGCCTAGACTGCACCAGTGGATGACATCATGTGTGTGAGTTAGGGCCTGTGTTCTAATTGGACATGTGTGGTTGTTATGCATGTGGGTGTTGCAGTGCCCTACAGATGTTTCTGTTGTGTGCGTGTATGTGTGCACACAGTTCTGCCATGTATCCAGCCTACACAGGGGTATTATTGACTGCTACAGATTGTACAGACCAGGATTTACAGCTCACTGTGTCCAGCCACGGCCACGTGACCTGTGCCTGCCAGGGGTTGCACGGGCACTACCAGACAGAGGTACAGATTGAGTACTGTCCAATTACACATGTCCACTGGAACCATGTCCCCACTGGGACCATCCAGGGCCATGTCCACGTGGCCTGCTGTGTCCTGGTGTGGACAGCGCAGCACCAGCTGCACTGCTGCTGCTACCGGCACTATGGGAGCGGGCATGTCAGGTTGCTTGTTCACGTAGACCTGCACCAGGTGGTGTAGCTGGCCTACGTCCATGTGGCCTATGCCTCACTCTTACCAGATGTTCCAGCACAGACAGCTCACACTCACGGATTGCCATGCCATGGTCAAGGATTCCAACCATGTCACCCAATCGCCTGTCCAAAATGCCAGCAATCTGCTGTTGAGCATTTGCCAATGCCTGGATGTTTTTGTTTAAAGAATGGATGGCAGCCCACTGAAGCCTCTGCCCTTCTCTGTTCTGGTGTTCAGCACATGTCTGTGCCACCATTAGAGTCTGAAACATGTGTCTGGTGACACCAACTGCTGCACTCTGTCGTGCAGGTGCATGTCGGCCAGAGGTCCTCTTACAAGCAGCACTGGCCATATGCCTGTGTGGCACATCTGCAGTCATTTCACTGACACCATGGTGTGAAGACACACCTTCAGTAGCCATCACACGTTCCTGTTCCAAGCTAACACATGGTAACTGTCCTTCCTCTATGGCCACTGGTGATGGGGTATGTGTTGGCATGAGAACTGTGTGTGGAGAAGAGGGGGATATAGGTGGGATGGCAACCAATGGCACAGATTCAGCCCCTGACAACCATATCTGTACCTCAAGTATATGTTCATCACTGCTAGAGTCTGTGGAGACACTAACATCAGATGGACCGCAGGAGGGCAACGCACCTACATCACCTGTGAAGGCAAACAAAGTCTCTACATTGCAATAGAGACACACACACACAGACACACACAGACACACACACAGACACACACAGACAACCATGCATGTGATATGAGAGAAGGCATGCAGCATGCATGTGATACAGCAGACGGCATGCAGCTCAGACATTAATAGTGTTAGTTAGCATATATCCCTGGGTTGCACACAACAGCAAGCATGTGTCATAGCAGAAGCCATGCATTTCACACAATCATGGTAGTAAGCATACATCCCTGTGATACACCATGTGGACCAGTACAGGTTAACAGTACACATGGCTGATGTGAGGCATATGTCCTTGACATTAACATGTAGTATGACATGTAATCTGCTGATGTGTGCAGTGACATGCATACATGTTTGACACAATGGTGTCCTGACACATGTACAGTGGTGTAATGGTGTCACATTGCATTGTTGTCTGTATGCCCTACAGATAGAATGCACTTTTAGCAGATGTGCATGACCATTGAAGGGTAGTATGAGGCGTCTATATTACTATACAGTGTGAAGTACAGACACAGTGCCATTGCATGGAATCATGAGGTGTCTCTATTGCTATACAGTGTGGAATACACATACAGTGCATAGCCATGACTGCATGCATACACAATACATAAATACTGTGGATTGTGACCCACATCACTGAGGTGTATACACACTAAACCATGCTGTGTCATGTGTGACAGGTCACCGGAAGACATACGGATGACACCCCTGCACAACTGCTAACATTTCTTAGCTGCCTGGCAACCATGTCTACACATGGCAGACTGGTCAATACAACATGTCCCACATGACATTTATGTACCACACTCACGAGGTGCACAGCTGACAGTGATGTCCAACAGCAGCAAGGGAAATGTACGGTATCTCTGGCCTGATGTGGTGTCTGTGTATGTATGTGGAAGCTGTGCAGGTGACTACTTTCATGCTGTGACACAGTCATGATGTTCAACACATCTTATGTGGTCGAATTAAGTGACACCTCCACAAGCTGTGCATAGGCTGTTAGGATGTCCAATGTTCCACATCTACTATATAATCATTCAACAAAGGCTATAGTTGGACCATGTGTAGACAATGTGCAACAGGGTGTACACACATACACATCAAATCTACTGTGTGTTACTACATGTCTCTGGCCATCCTCCATGGCCATGTGTGAACATGTGTTGGCCAAATGTGTGTGATGGCTGTCTTTCTCACATGTCTTTGTTGTCCCATATGACATACACCCATAGATGTCAGATACTCCAGTGTCCACAGGGTTATGCAGACAAAGAGGTGTATGTTTGCTATGTGGGGTATGTTTTATGGGATAGTGAGACAATGTTGCAGCCGGACCATTACATGTCTGGGACATGTCCGATGGCACATCACAATGTCTGCACTCATTGCAGGGGCACATTCCACACTGGTGAATCATGTGGGCTGCCCATATCCCAGCTCACTGTGTAGTACTGTTTGTGTACCCCACATGTGTTCTGATGTATAGTACATATTCCTACATTGAACAATGCCTCCACTGTTGTATGCACAGCTGTCCACACATCTAGCAATGATAGTTACTGTGGTTTCATGTTGATGTTTCATTTGGTTTGTATATATTGCACATGGGTAGCCAGTGTGATTGATGAAAGATGCGACCTGTATATCGTGACTGGACCATACATTATGCATACATGTGTTAACTGGCCACATGGCGAATAGATCTGTGCATTCACATGCCTGATACTGATAACTGTCTCACCTGCAACGGCCTGCTGTCTCTGTGGCATGCCAGAGGTACCTGTATAGGGGTGACACAGCAGTTTGATAATTATCCATGTCTGTATGACAGCTACAGTGTGCACTGTGCATGTTAACACATTCACCAGTACAATAGCATATACTATGGAGTTTGCACATGTGTGCATAGACAGGGTAGCATACTATAGTATGTGGCATGTGTGTAAACATACCTTGCATATGATATTATATTACATATTGTACAGTGACACATGCAACTAAATGGGATATAATATTTATATGTGCAGTAGTGACTTACCAGGCAACTCCAGGCTCAGTGGTTGGGAGACACTCACCTCCACAATGGCAGCTAGAGTTTGTGGATGCTGTTCTGATGGGGTCCCCAAGCTGGCCAGTAGCTCCTCGGTAGGTGTGAGTGGGGGAGTGGGGGCTGGGTTGGTGACCCACCACCTGTTCTACCTTGTTCTCTGGCGATTGCATTGGCACGCTGTTTCACATGTCGGATCAGGTCCATGCAGTGTCTGCGCACCTGCTGGTAGGTGTGGTTATGGCCACCCACATCATTAACCCTCCTGTGAAGTTCCTGCCACAGGTCATCATGCTGCTGAGCATGCTGTGGCACATGGCTGAACAGTACCTCATAGTTATCCTGGAGGTATAGTATGAGGGCATCATCCTCCAAGCGGCTATATACCGGCAGTTGTGATCGAGGCATTATCTGGAAGACATAATGATGGAGACAGGTCACAGCATCTCAGAGATGCACAGAGATACAGCTGCACATACATGTGTATTCCATTTAGTACATATGAACAGTTGTCTTTGCAAATCGTCATGACACTGACATGACTGACATGTTTGTTTCACACACATGTAACACCCGATGGGGATTGGATATTATCACCATATATGTGTGTCACCTCATTACATTGCTCATACTCCATGTGAATGCTGTCTTGATGTGGGCATGTCTGTTTGCCTGTACTGGTGTTCTTACCTATCAGCACATGCCTGGATGTGTGCACATTAATGCTGTTGACCTTGATGCTGTGTATATGTCACATATCATCACATACACTGCCTTAACAGACATGGGCAGTGACAATGCAGACATGCGCACGGAAACCTTTACATGCATGTGTTTTGCCATATACATCTACACGGCACTGTGCAGCAGTTCAATACCCTGCCAAGTATCGCCTGTGTTGCACATGTGATACACATGGGACAATGGCTAGCTGGATGGTATTCGTAGGGATGGTTATCAACTATAGCATGTACGGCCAAGATCATGTAGTAGTGTGTATGCCCTGGGCCATGTATGGGCATAGGATGTAAGGTTTTCTAGCTGTATCTGACAGCCATGTTCCTGTCGACAGGTGAATCAGTGCCACATTACTGATCCAGACAGTTAATGATATATCTACCATGCGGTCATCGCACCATGTATAACAGAGATGATATGTGCAGCTTTGCTGGACAGGCTTGCATGGTATGGCAGGAGTATGTAACATGTATGGCACAGGGTCTGTCCAGCATGTGGTGACCCTTGTACTAGGAAGGTGGCTGTCCATGACGTATGTCTTTCAGATCAGGATATGTACATGTAGCATGTCCAACATCACAGTGTTGCACATGTCTTTATGCAGAGTAGGCAGCATGCTGCATAGTGGAGATGAGGATTGTGAAGGCTGATGTCCCCATCCAAGCATGGCCAATACCCCTTAAAGGTGATATGTGATCCGATATTGGTCACTTAAGTGCTGAGTATGGCTGTCCAATGATCTCCATGCTCATGGATGGCACCCTGTCATGACTTGGGTTGCCTCTTATGACTACCTAATAGGCCTGGTGATGTCACTAACTCAGGGAGGTAAACTGCACAGCACCATCCCTTACACACAGTGTCCATAATGTTGACCGCTGCCTAGGTGGTAGTTAATGGGTACAGGGTAATTAGCATAGCGGTGACAATGCAATAAGCAGCTGTCAGATTGTGCACATATGTCACGCACCTCACCCACAAAGCCCATTCTGTATGTTGTCCACAACACTGAGTCAGCTATTGCTCCTAGGTCATGGCCATTCACATACTCACATATGCAGATGCCTCCCATTTGTCTGTGTGGTATGGGCTACAATGATGGGGGAGTACGAAACATTAACCCTGTTTTACTGTAGCTGCCACTGATGTGATATGCACATGTCACTCAGGCACCTTTTGTAGTGTTGCTTCTCTGAACAGGCCACTGGTAGAACACTCCTGTGACATACGAAGGTACATGTAGTATACTGAGTGTAGGTGGAACACAGTATGGGTGATGATGTCCTATGACCTGTCACAGGTATGCTATGCAGTGTGAATTCATCCATACTGTCATCTACATCTGTACTGCTAACAACATCTACGTTGATTAAGGTTCATAGACTTTCAGACCATACTCATCAGGGTAATAGTACAGTGCCTCCCATTATGAGTGGTGTCTCCACTTTGTGGGATGTGATAACTGTTGGCGTGATCCATTCAGTGTTTCAACAGACTGACATGAACCTATGTTTTACATGGAAGTGTATGTGTACAGCAAACTGTTTTGCCATATGTGTATTATACGATCAGGGATTTGAACAGGTAACATGCAGCCTGAGTGCACCTTGTACCATCATAGTTATGGTTACAGGGGCTCTGTAGTGTTCATGGATATGTGATTGTGCACCTAATGGGGGGGGCAGTGAGTTTATGTTATCCAACACTCTATCTGTATTGCTTATTCATGCTCAGTACTTGTTCAGAACATCTTAATCCTGGTCTACCCCTGGCTGCTATTTGTTTCTGACCCTAGCGATCTTGTGCCACTCTTCAACTAAACCCTACTCCCTGGATCTACTGAAGCTCTCCTGGTGAACAAGAACCTATATCAAGGACCTCCCTCTGCCTCTTCCCCAGTTTTTCTCAAGAAATTGGGCGTCCCACCTCTGAACTTTGCATTTAAAAGGAATCCAGAAACTCTTCAACTAAACCCTACTTCCTGGATCTACTGAAGCTCTCCTGGCGAACAAGAACCTATATCAAGGACCTCCCTCTGCCTGTTCCCCAGTTTTTCTCAAGAAATTGGGCGTCCCACCTCTGAACCCTGCATTTAAAAGGAATCCAGAAACTCTTCAACTAAACCCTACTCCCTGGATCTACTGAAGCTCTCCTGGCGAACAAGAACCTATATCAAGGACCTCCCTCTGCCTCTTCCCCAGATTTTCTCAAGAAATTGGGCATCCCACCTCTGAACCCTGCATTTAAAAGGAATCCAGAAACTCTTCAACTAAACCCTACTCCCTGGATCTACTGAAGCTCTCCTGGTGAACAAGAACCTATATCAAGGACCTCCCTCTGCCTCTTCCCCAGTTTTTCTCAAGAAATTGGGCGTCCCACCTCTGAACCCTGCATTTAAAAGGAATCCAGAAAGTATGTGTTCCCTCGTCTAGCCTTAGTGATTTTTGTATTCTGTTATTTGTAACCTCAACTCCAGTGTCGCTAGTTCAGCCTGGACACATAGCAGCCTCACCCCCACTCTCCCTACTACTAGTTGCCCCCTCTCCCTTTCTGACTTGCCCACCACAATATCCCAGGCCGCCTGGAAGAATCCCTAAGAAACCACATTGTCCTTTACTTCTCATCCCAGCTCTTGCCTGCAAAGTACTCTCTTCTGTACTTCCTCTTTGTGTCCACTAGAGGGCACCCTAACTTTGCAACATTATTCTACCTGAATCTCTCGCTCCCTGTACCTTACTATTACCTACTATTCCTGCTGATAATAACACTGCTTCTAACCTTTCCTCTTCTCTCCCACTTATATATTTTATTATTAAAGTCTCAGTTTGAACATAACCTAACCCTTCTGTTTTTAACAAGCAACCTAAACAATTCTGGACAAGTATTAATAATCTTCTTTCCCCAGGCCAATCTGTCACACCCAACCCACTAGGCTCCAACCCTGACAATCCCTCACAAACAGCTAATGCCTTTAACTCTTTCTTCACAAATGCTATCCAAACATTGGCTAGTCACCTATCTCCTGACACCTCAAACATGCCCACATCTTTTTCTACTCCACCTCCTGCTTTTCATTTTGAACCTATTCCTACCTCCTTTATCTTCTCACTCTGTAATAAACTAAAACCTACCACTCCTTCTGCCGACAGACTCCCTGCAGAGTTCCTTCAAATAGCTGCCAAAGCTATAGCCTATCCCATCTCTATACTCTTAAACAGATCTATTACAGAAGGAACTGTTCCCTCTATCTGGAAAATATCTCATATTATTCCACTCCACAAAGGTGGGAACTCCAATGACTTCTCTATCGTCCTATAGCACTCCTATCCCCTCTTGCTTAAATATTGAAAAAATGAATACATAAACCACCTTCTCCAAAACAGCCTACTTGCTTCTTGTCAGCATGGATTTAGACCTTCCCATAGCACCACCACTGCATTGCTCTCCTTTACTAACTCCATCAACTTTAACCGCAATAAAAATATTCTATCATCTGCAGTCTTCATTGACTTGTCTAAAGCTTTTGACATGGTTAACCACCAACTTCTTCTGCACATTCTTACTTCTCTCTCACTTGATGCTCCTTCCATTACTTGGTTCACATCTTACTTAAATAACCATCAACAGGCAGTTCTCTGGAAAAACTTACTATCTGATCACCTTCCTATCTCTGTAGGGGTTCCTAAAGGCTCTATCCTAGGCCCCCTTCTATTTTCCATCTTTATCAATGACCTGCAAACAGCTATCCCTAACACCACCTGCATTCAATATGCAGATGACTCCACAATAATCTGTACAGCCACCTCTCAAACTGAACTCCAGTCTATTACCCAAAAACGCCTTTAACACTGTAGAACAATGGTTCTCTCAATGATGCCTGCTCCTTAACCCTAAGAAAACTAAACTACTACTCTTATCACCTACCCGAAAGTTCATTCCTTTACACTTCACTCTCACTTCCAACAACAGTACAGTTATCTTGCCTGATCTTACCACTAAGCTACTAGGAATAACTATAGACAATAATCTCAACTTTGATTCTCACATTAACAATACTATAAAATCAGTTAACAAAAAAATAGGATCACTATATAGAATCAAACCCTTTCTGACTCCACTAGCAAGGACCACAATAGCTAGAACCCACCTAATCTCTACCCTACTCTATGCCTCACCAATATTCACCAATCTCTCTAAAAATAACCTCAATAAACTAGTAACATCCTATAATAACATTGCTAGATTTGCTACAGCATCTACTTTCAGGACCCATCACTGCCTGAACCTAAAAGAACTAGGATGGCTCGAACTCCCCAATCTACTCAAACTCCAACAGCTTACTATAGTGCACAAGACCCTATACCAACCTAGCAAAACCCCAATACTTTCCAGTCTCATTACACCTTACACTAACCTGAGACACCTGCGCTCTTCTAACAAACCTCTGATCCATACTACTAAAACTAACAATTTAGCAGGTGATTGCTTGTTCTCCAATGCTGTTGGAAAAATATGGAATAAGCTTCCATCTGAGATCTCATCTCTCACATCACTCCCTCTGTTTAAAAGGAATCTAAAACTTTATCTCAATAAACACTGGATTTGCTCCTGTACTAACCCAGACTAACCCTCTCCATTTTTCTTTTTCTTATTTCTTTCTCACTTCTTCTCTATTCTTTTTCTTCCCCATATCTCTAATATCTTTCCCTTTTCACCTCAACGCATTTCTTATCAATTTTTATGTTAAATTTCATTGTATTTAATAATATGTTTATGTCACAATAATACTTGTTTTGTAATTTTGTAATTAATATTGGAGCTTTTCTCCCCGAGCCTCTACTGAAAATGGACATATAGCCAGCTAGACTAGCCCGGTCAACAAATGTAAATAAAAAATAAAAAAAAATGTTGTCACTTCTCTCACCCACCTTCACTTACCTTAAATTAGCTGCTTTCCTGATTGTTTTCTGACTGTTGTCCTTCCTTTGTCTCCTCCTTCCCTTCCGTACCTGTACCATACTATCGTTTTTTTTTTCCTTTGCTAAACTCTCTCCTTTATCTTCCTTACTCTGTACCCATCTCTGGGGCTACTCCTAATGTGTTTATCTCAACCCTCCCCCAACAGCCTCCAGTGTTGCTTACACTAACTACCATCATTTTGTATCCTCCAATACAACTCCTCCTGCTCTCACCTGCATTACTCACTACTCCTCCCACAGTCTTACCTCACATCCTGCCTGGAGTCTATAAAGTGGTCCTGCCTATCTGGATGCCATCTTAATCCTGGTCCACCCCTGGCTGCTATGTGTTTCTGACCCTAGCGTTCCTGTGCCAGTAAGTTAGCGATGCTGCTTTGATTTTTTATTTTTAAGATATGCTTATAGTCCACTGTACTGTATACAATCAGAAGTTTAATGACTGGGAGTATTTTACTCCTGGCTTTAATGGAGTTTTCCTGACTATTTGCTTCTCCAAATCGTTAATACCTCTGCATTATTAAGATATGCGTAGAGTCTTTCTTGAACTTTATTCATCCAAAAGTGTATCGACTGGAAGTATTCTACTCCAGGCATTAATGTGATTTTCCTGGCTGTTTGATTTTGCAAATGTTTTAATACCTAATGTCTAACTATGCTTGCGCTATCGATTAAGGCAATTAATGCTTAGTGATTGGTTAGTGATTAATACCTAGTGATTAATGATTAGTGCGTGTGCTATCAATTAATGCAAAGGCTACTAGTATTTGCTTCTCATTCTACCTTCAATCTTTTGCTAAGGATAAAAGCCTTATGCAAGGGTGTACCGTGTCTTTGCACTACTTGTGTACTCGCAGTGGTAACCTTGCAATCGGCTACCTTCAATCTAACTTCCCAGGGCCAGAATTGTCCCTTCCTTGATACTTTCAGTAGATAAAGATAAACAGATACAGCGCTACTTTTAGTAGATATAGATACAGCGCTACCTGCACTCTCGCAATGAGCATTCCAGCAGGTAATAGCTTACAGCTTCCCCAGGGCCAGCATTGTCCCTTCCTCTCTATTTTTAGATGATACAGATAAACAATTACAGTGTTACTAGTGCGCTCGCAGCGAGCATTCCAACAGGTAATAGCTTCCAACCTAATTTACAAATAGGCGAGTTTCACGCCTTTTTTCCCACATCTCAGTAGCTAGAAAGCTACAATTACATTACATGGGTAATCACAGTGGTTACCTTACAGATTGCTGCTATTAATTTTATTACTACTGTGCGCTAGAATCGCACATTTCTGCTTCTTTATGCACTTATAGTTTGGTAATTGACCATTTTGAATGCGTAGCAGATACTATTGCATTATGCTTGGTCTGCAAGGACTTGAATTTAAGCTCTGCACAGCTACAGTATTTACCACCGTAAACTGTTTAGCTTTTTATCCATAGTTTTGACCCTTCCCAAGATCTTTTATTTTCCATACAGCGTGCTTACCTCAGAGGCATGCCTAGAGCTGTGTCTTAGGTTATTTATTCTAACACACACACTCGCCCTGGACTAGATTAGTCTGTACTCCTACATTCTATGCTACACCTCTTTTCCCAGCGCTCTGTTTCCCCCCATTCCTTCTAGCGGATTGCAGCACACAACTTAAAAGCAATACATTTATAGTACAGTTTAACAACAATACATTAAGCAAATATACAAGTAGCTGCTCTTCATGTTTCTACATACGCTGAATGTATTATGTCAGTTTGTTTCTCACTTTTTGTCTGTTTCACAGTAGCCATCTAAGTATTCATCTCCTGCACTGAATAGTTTATTTAATGGGTTTTCTGTAAACTACTGCCTCTGGTTTTAAAAGTCTTGTTTTTTACCATTATGGAATGTGTTTAATGGAACTGTTGGCTCATAGCTCTACACTTTATCATATTACATCTGCAATGCTTAGAATATCCATATAAGACATAATGTTTAGAGCTGTTGAAATGTGTTAGCATAACTGTTTAGCTTAACGCATTCTTTTTCTTTACAATTTGCCATCTTATCTTACTCTACTCTGAACCCCTTTTACTACTTCCAGCTCTTCAACTAAACCCTACTCCCTGGATCTACTGAAGCTCTCCTGGCGAACAAGAACCTATATCAAGGACCTCCCTCTGCCTGTTCCCCAGTTTTTCTCAAGAAATTGGGCGTCCCACCTCTGAACCCTGCATTTAAAAGGAATCCAGAAAGTATGTGTTCCCTCGTCTAGCCTTAGTGATTTTTGTATTCTGTTATTTGTAACCTCAACTCCAGTGTCGCTAGTTCAGCCTGGACACATAGCAGCCTCACCCCAACTCTCCCTACTACTAGCTGCCCCCTCTCCCTTTCTGACTTGCCCACCACAATATCCCAGGCCTCCTGGAAGAATCCCTAAGAAACCACATTGTCCTTTACTTCTCATCCCAGCTCTTGCCTGCAAAGCACTCTCTTCTGTACTTCCTCTTTGTGTCCACCAGAGGGCAACTTAACCATGCAACATTATTCTACCTGAATCTCTCGCTCCCTGTACCTTACTATTACCTACTATTCCTGCTGATAATAACACTGCTTCTAACCTTTCCTCTTCTCTCCCACTTATATATTTTTTTATTAAAGTCTCAGTTTGAACATAACCTAACCCTTTTGTCACTTCTCTCACCCACCTTTACTTACCTTAAATTAGCTGCTTTCCTGATTGTTTTCTGACTGTTGTCCTTCCTTTGTCTCCTCCTTCCCTCCGTCCCTGTACCATACTATAGTTTTTTTTTCCTTTGCTAAACTCTCTCCTTTATCTTCCTTACTCTGTACCTGTCTCTGGGGCTACTCCTAATGTGTTTATCTCACCCCTCCCCCTACAGCCTCCATTGTTGCTTTTACTAACTACCATCATTTTGTATCCTCCAATACAACTCCTCCTGCTCTCACCTGCATTACCCACTACTCCTCCCACAGTCTTACCTCACATCCTGCCCGCAGTCTATAAAGTGGTCCTGCCTATCTGAACGCCATCTTAATCCTGGTCTACCCCTGGCTGCTATGTGTTTCTGACCCTAGCGATCCTGTGCCAGTAAGTTTTCGATGCTGCTTTGATTTTTTTTTTTTTTTTTAAGATATGCTTATAGTCCTCTGTACTGTATACAATCAGAAGTTTAACGACTGGGAATATTTTACTCCTGGCTTTAATGGAGTTTTCCTGATTATTTGCTTCTCTAAATGTTTAATACCTCTGCATTATTAAGATATGCATAGAGTCTTTCTTGAACTTTATTCATCCAAAAGTGTATCGACTGGAAATATTCTACTCCAGGCATTAATGTGATTTTCCTGGCTGTTTGATTTTGCAAATGTTTTAATACCTAATGTCTAACTGTGCTTGTGCTATCGATTAAGGCAATTAATGCTTAGTGATTGGTTAGTGATTAATACCTAGTGATTAATGATTAGTGCTTGTGCTATCAATTAATCCAAAGGCTACTAGTATTTGCTTCTCATTCTACCTTCAATCTTTTGCTAAGGATAAAAGCCTTATGCGAGGGTGTACCGTGTCTTTGCACTACTTGTGTACTCGCAGTGGTAACCTTGCAATCGGCTACCTTCAATCTAACTTCCCAGGGCCAGAATTGTCCCTTCCTTGATACTTTTAGTAGATACAGATAAACAGATACAGCGCTACTTTTAGTAGATATAGATAAACAGATACAGCGCTACCTGCACTCTCGCAGTGAGCATTCCAACAGGTAATAGCTTACAGCTTCCCCAAGGCCAGAATTGTCCCTTCCTCTCTATTTTTAGATGATACAGATAAACAGTTACAGTGCTACTAGTGCACTCGCAGTGAGCATTCCAACAGGTAATAGCTTCCAACCTAATTTACAAATAGGCGAGTTTCGCGCCTTTTTTTCCCACATCTCAGTAGCTAGAAAGCTACAATTACATTACATGGGTAATCACAGTGGTTACCTTACAGATTGCTGCTATTAATTTTATTACTACTGTGCGCTAGAATCGCACGTTTCTGCTTCTTTATGCACTTATAGTTTGGTAAATGACCATTTTGAATGCGTAGCGGATACTATTGCATTACGCTTGGTCTGCAAGGACGTGAACTTAAGCTCTGCACAGCTACAGTATTTACCACTGTAAACTGTTTAGCTTTTTATCCATAGTTTTGACCCTTCCCAAGATCTTTTATTTTCCATACAGCGTGCTTACCTCAGAGGCATGCCTAGAGCTGTGTCTTAGGTTATTTATTCTAACACACACACTCGCCCTGGACTAAGTTAGTCCGTATGCCTACATACTACACTACACCTCTTTTCCTAGCGCTCTGTTCCCCCCCATTCCTTCTAGCGGATTGCAGCACACAGTTTAAAAGTAATACATTTATAGTACAGTTTAACAACAATACATTAAGCAAATATACAAGTAGCTGCTTTTCTTGTTTCTACATACGCTGAATGTATTAATGTCAGTTTGTTTCTCACTTTTTGTCTGTTTCACAGTAGCCATCTAAGTATTCATCTCCTGCACTGAATAGTTTATTTAATGGGTTTTCTGTAAACTACTACCTCTGGTTTTAAAAGTCTTGTTTTTTACCATTATGCAATGTGTTTAATGGAACTGTTGGCTCATAGCTCTACACTTTATCATATTACATCTGCAATGCTTAGAATATCCATATAAGACATAATGTTTAGAGCTGTTGAAATGTGTTAGCATAACTGTTTAGCTTAACGCATTCTTTTTCTTTACAATTTGCCATCTTATCTTACTCTACTCTCAACCCCTTTTACTACTTCCAGCTCTTCAACTAAACCCTACTCCCTGGATCTACTGAAGCTCTCCTGGCGAACAAGAACCTATATCAAGGACCTCCCTCTGCCTGTTCCCCAGTTTTTCTCAAGAAATTGGGCGTCCCACCTCTGAACCCTGCATTTAAAAGGAATCCAGAAACTTTTCAACTAAACCCTACTCCCTGGATCTACTAAAGCTCTCCTGGTGAACAAGAACCTATAGCAAGGACCTCCCTCTGCCTCTTCCCCAGTTTTTCTCAAGAAATTGGGCATCTCACCTCTGAACCCTGCATTTAAAAGGAATCCAGAAACTCTTCAACTAAACCCTACTCCCTGGATCTACTGAAGCTCTCCTGGCTAACAAGAACATATATCAAGGACCTCCTTCTGCCTCTTCCCCAGATTTTCTCAAGAAATTGGGCATCCCACCTCTGAACCCTGCATTTAAAAGGAATCCAGAAAGTATGTGTTCCCTCGTCTAGCCTTAGTGATTTTTGTATTCTGTTATTTGTAACCTCAACTCCAGTGTCGCTAGTTCAGCCTGGACACATAGCAGCCTCACCCCCACTCTCCCTACTACTAGCTGCCCCCTCTCCCTTTCTGACTTGCCCACCACAATATCCCAGGCCGCCTGAAAGAATCCCTAAGAAACCACATTGTCCTTTACTTCTCATCCCAGCTCTTGCCTGCAAAGCACTCTCTTCTGTACTTCCTCTTTGTGTCCACTAGAGGGCACCCTAACTATGCAACATTATTCTACCTGAATCTCTCGCTCCCTGTACCTTACTATTCCTGCTGATAATAACACTACTTCTAACCTTTCCTCTTCTCTCCCACTTATATATTTTTTTATTAAAGTCTCAGTTTGAACATAACCTAACCCTTTTGTCACTTCTCTCACCCACCTTTACTTACCTTAAATTAACTGCTTTCCTGATTGTTTTCTGACTGTTGTCCTTCCTTTGTCTCCTCCTTCCCTCCGTCTCTGTACCATACTATAGTTTTTTTTTTCCTTTGCTAAACTCTCTCCTTTATCTTCCTTACTCTGTACCTGTCTCTGGGGCTACTCCTAATGTGTTTATCCCACCCCTCCCCCTACAGCCTCCATTGTTGCTTTTACAAACTACCATCATTTTGTATCCTCCAATACAACTCCTCCTGCTCTCACCTGCATTACCCACTACTCCTCCCACAGTCTTACCTCACATCCTGCACGCAGTCTATAAAGTGGTTCTGCCTATCTGAACGTCATCTTAATCCTGTTCTACCCCTGGCTGCTATGTGTTTCTGACCCTAGCGATCCTGTGCCAGTAAGTTATCGATGCTGCTTTGATTTTTTTTTTTTTTTTAAGATATGCTTATAGTCCACTGTACTGTATACAATCAGAAGTTTAATGACTGGGAGTATTTTACTCCTGGCTTTAATGGAGTTTTCCTGACTATTTGCGTCTCCAAATGTTTAATACCTCTGCATTATTAAGATATGCGTAGAGTCTTTCTTGAACTTTATTCATCCAAAAGTGTATCGACTGGAAGTATTCTACTCCAGGCATTAATGTGATTTTCCTGGCTGTTTGATTTTGCAAATGTTTTAATACCTAATGTCTAGCTATGCTTGCGCTATCGATTAAGGCAATTAATGCTTAGTGTCTGGTTAGTGATTAATACCTAGTGATTAATGGTTAGTGCCTGTGCTATCAATTAATGCAAAGGCTACTAGTATTTGCTTCTCATTCTACCTTCAATCTTTTGCTAAGGATAAAAGCCTTATGCGAGGGTGTACCGTGTCTTTGCACTACTTGTGTACTCGCAGTGGTAACCTTGCAATCGGCTACCTTCAATCTAACTTCCCAGGGCCAGAATTGTCCCTTCCTTGATACTTTTAGTAGATACAGATAAACAGATACAGCGCTACTTTTAGTAGATATAGATACACAGATACAGCGCTACCTGCATTCTCGCAGTGAGCATTCCAACAGGTAATAGCTTACAGTTTCCCAAGGCCAGAATTGTCCCTTCCTCTCTATTTTTAGACGATATAGATAAACAGTTACAGCGCTACTAGTGCACTCGCAGTGAGCATTCCAACAGGTAATAGCTTCCAACCTAATTTACAAATAGGCGAGTTTCGCGCCTTTTTTTCCCACATCTCAGTAGCTAGAAAGCTACAATTACATTACATGGGTAATCAAAGTGGTTACCTTACAGATTGCTGCTATTAATTTTATTACTACTGTGCGCTAGAATCGCACCTTTCTGCTTCTTTATGCACTTATAGTTTGGTAATTGATCATTTTGAATGCGTAGCAGATACTATTGCATTATGCTTGGTCTGCAAGGACTTGAATTTAAGCTTTGCCCAGCTACAGTATTTACCACTGTAAAGTGTTTAGCTTTTTATCCATAGTTTTGACCCTTCCCAAGATCTTTTATTTTCCATACAGCGTGCTTACCTCAGAGGCATGCCTAGAGCTGTGTCTTAGGTTATTTATTCTAACACACACACTCGCCCTGGACTAGATTAATCCGTACTCCTACATACTACACTACACCTCTTTTCCCAGTGCTCTCTTCCCCCCATTCCTTCTAACAGATTGCAGCACACAATTTAAAAGCAATACATTTATAGTACAGTTTAACAACAATACATTAAGCAAATATGCAAGTAGCTGCTCTTCATGTTTCTACATACGATGAATGCATTAATGTCAGTTTGTTTCTCACTTTTTTGTCTGTTTCACAGTAGCCATCTAAGTATTCATCTCCTGCACTGAATAGTTTATTTAATGGGTTTTCTGTAAACTACTGCCTCTGGTTTTAAAAGTCTTGTTTTTTACCATTATGGAATGTGTTTAATGTAACTGTTGGCTCATAGCTCTACACTTTATCATATTACATCTGCAATGCTTAGAATATCCATATAAGACATAATGTTTAGAGCTGTTGAAATGTGTTAGCATAACTGTTTAGCTTAACGCATTCTTTTTCTTTACAGTTTGCCACCTTATCTTACTCTACTCTCAACCCCTTTTACTACTTCCAGCTCTTCAACTAAACCCTACTCCCTGGATCTACTGAAGCTCTCCTGGCGAACAAGAACCTATATCAAGGACCTCCCTCTGCCTGTTCCCCAGATTTTCTCAAGAAATTGGGCGTCCCACCTCTGAACCCTGCATTTAAAAGGAATCCAGAAACTCTTCAACTAAACCCTACTCCCTGGATCTACTGAAGCTCTCCTGGTGAACAAGAACCTATATCAAGGACCTCCCTCTGCCTCTTCCCCAGTTTTTCTCAAGAAATTGGGCATCTCACCTCTGAACCCTGCATTTAAAAGGAATCCAGAAAGTATGTGTTCCCTCATCTAGCCTTAGTGATTTTTGTATTCTGTTATTTGTAACCTCAACTCCAGTGTCGCTAGTTCAGCCTGGACACATAGCAGCCTCACCCCCACTCTCCCTACTACTAGTTGCCCCCTCTCCCTTTCTGACTTGCCCACCAGAATATCCCAGGCCGCCTGGAAGAATCCCTAAAAAAACACATTGTCCTTTACTTCTCATCCCAGCTCTTGCCTGCAAAGTACTCTCTTCTGTACTTCCTCTTTGTGTCCACTAGAGGGAACCCTAACCTTGCAACATTATTCTACCTGAATCTCTCGCTCCCTGTACCTTACTATTACCTACTATTCCTGCTGATAATAACACTGCTTCTAACCTTTCCTCTTCTCTCCCACTTATATATTTTTTTATTAAAGTCTCAGTTTGAACATAACCTACCCCTTTTGTCACTTCTCTCACCCACCTTCACTTACCTTAAATTAGCAGCTTTCCTGATTGTTTTCTGACTGTTGTCCTTCCTTTGTCTCCTCCTTCCCTCCATCCATGTACCATACTGTCGTTTTTTTTTTCCTTTGCTAAACTCTCTCCTTTATCTTCCTTACTCTCTACCTGTCTCTGGGGCTACTCCTAATGTGTTTATCTCACCCCTCCCCCAACAGCCTCCAGTGTTGCTTACACTAACTATCATCATTTTGTATCCTCCAATACAACTCCTCCTGCTCTCACCTGCATTACCCACTACTCCTCCCACAGTCTTACCTCACATCCTGCCTGGAGTCTATAAAGTGGTCCTGCCTATCTGGACGCCATCTTAATCCTGGTCCACCCCTGGCTGCTATGCGTTTCTGACCGTAGCGTTCATGTGCCAGTAAGTTAGCGATGCTGCTTTGATTTATTTTTTTAAGATATGCTTATAGTCCACTGTACTGTATACAATCAGAAGTTTAATGACTGGGAGTATTTTACTCCTGGCTTTAATGGAGTTTTCCTGTCTATTTGCTTCTCCAAATGTTTAATACCTCTGCATTATTAAGATATGCGTAGAGTCTTTCATGAACTTTATTCATCCAAAAGTGTATCGACTGGAAGTATTCTACTCCAGGCATTAATGTGATTTTCCTGGCTGTTTGATTTTGCAAATGTTTTAATACCTAACGTCTAACTATGCTTGCGCTATCGATTAAGGCAATTAATGCTTAGTGATTGGTTAGTGATTAATACCCAGTGATTAATGATTAGTGCTTGTGCTATCAATTAATGCAAAGGCTACTAGTATTTGCTTCTCATTCTACCTTCAATCTTTTGCTAAGGATAAAAGCCTTATGCGAGGGTGTACCGTGTCTTTGCACTACTTGTGTACTCGCAGTGGTAACCTTGCAATCGGCTACCTTCAATCTAACTTCCCATGGCCAGAATTGTCCCTTCCTTGTTACTTTTAGTAGATACAGATAAACAAATACAGCGCTACTTTTAGTAGATATAGATACAGCGCTACCTGCACTCTCGCAGTGAGCATTCCAGCAGGTAATAGCTTACAGCTTCCCCAGGGCCAGAATTGTCCCTTCCTCTCTATTTTTAGATGATACAGATAAACAATTACAGTGCTACTAGTGTGCTCGCAGCGAGCATTCCAACAGGTAATAGCTTCCAACCTAATTTACAAATAGGCGAGTTTCGCCTTTTTTTCCCACATCTCAGTAGCTAGAAAGCTACAATTGCATTACATGTGTAATCACAGTGGTTACCTTACAGATTGCTGCTATTAATTTTATTATTACTGCGCGCTAGAATCGCACCTTTCTGCTTCTTTATGCACTTATAGTTTGGTAATTGACCATTTTGAATGCGTAGCGGATACTACTGCATTATGCTTGGTCTGCAAGGACTTGAATTTAAGCTTTGCACAGCTACAGTATTTACCACCGTAAACTGTTTAGCTTTTTATCCATAGT
The DNA here is from genome assembly GCF_019279795.1 of Protopterus annectens. Lineage (NCBI taxonomy): Eukaryota > Metazoa > Chordata > Ceratodontiformes > Protopteridae > Protopterus > Protopterus annectens. The sequence continues at coordinate 769,011,694 of NC_056727.1, forward strand.
TTTGACCCTTCCCAAGATCTTTTATTTTCCATACAGCGTGCTTACCTCAGAGGCATGCCTAGAGCTGTGTCATAGGTTATTTATTCTAACACACACACTCGCCCTGGACTAGAGTAGTCCGTACTCCTACATACTACACTACACCTCTTTTCCCAGCGCTCTGTTCCCCACATTCCTTCTAGCGGATTGCAGCACACAATTTAAAAGCAAGGAATTTATAGTACAGTTTAACAACAATACATTAAGCAAATATACAAGTAGCTGCTCTTCATGTTTCTACATACGATGAATGCATTAATGTCAGTTTGTTTCTCACTTTTTGTCTATTTCACAGTAGCCATCTAAGTATTCATCTCCTGCACTGAATAGTTTATTTAATGAGTTTTCTGTAAACTACTGCCTCTGGTTTTAAAAGTCTTGTTTTTTACCTTTATGGAATTTGTTTAATGGAACTGTTGGCTCATAGCTCTACACTTTATCATATTACATCTGCAATGCTTAGAATATCCATATAAGACATAATGTTTAGAGCTGTTGAAATGTGTTAGCATAACTGTTTAGCTTAACGCATTCCTTTTTCCTTACAATTTGCCATTTTATCTTACTCTACTCTCAACCCCTTTTACTACTTCCAGCTCTTCAACTAAACCCTACTCCCTGGATCTACTGAAGCTCTCCTGGCGAACAAGAACCTATATCAAGGACCTCCCTCTGCCTCTTCCCCAGAGTTTTTCAAGAAATTGGGCGTCCCACCTCTGAACCCTGCATTTAAAAGGAATCCAGAAACTTTTCAACTAAACCCTACTCCCTGGATCTACTGAAGCTCTCCTGGCGAACAAGAACCTATATCAAGGACCTCCCTCTGCCTGTTCCCCAGATTTTCTCAGGAAATTGGACGTCCCAACTCTGAACCCTGTATTTAAAAGGAATCAAGAAACTCTTCAACTAAACCCTACTCCCTGGATCTACTGAAGCTCTCCTGGTGAAATAGAACCTATATCAAGGACCTCCCTCTGCCTCTTCCCCAGATTTTCTCAAGAAATTGGGCGTCCCACCTCTGAACCCTGCATTTAAAAGGAATCCAGAAACACTTCAACTAAACCCTACTCCCTGGATCTACTGAAGCTCTCCTGGTGAACAAGAACCTATATCAAGGACCTCCCTCTGCCTCTTCCCTAGATTTTCTCAAGAAATTGGGCGTCCCACCTCTGAACCCTGCATTTAAAAGGAATCCAGAAACTCTTCAACTAAACCCTACTCCCTGGATCTACTGAAGCTCTCCTGGTGAACAAGAACCTATATCAAGGACCTCCCTCTGCCTCTTCCCCAGTTTTTCTCAAGAAATTGGGCATCTCACCTCTGAACCCTGCATTTAAAAGGAATCCAGAAAGTATGTGTTCCCTCGTCTAGCCTTAGTGATTTTTGTATTCTGTTATTTGTAACCTCAACTCCAGTGTCGCTAGTTCAGCCTGGACACATAGCAGCATCACCCCCACTCTCCCTACTACTAGTTGCCCCCTCTCCCGTTCTGACTTGCCCACCACAATATCCCAGGCCACCTGGAAAAATCCCTAAGAAACCACATTGTCCTTTACTTCTCATCCCAGCTCTTGCCTGCAAAGTACTCTCTTCTGTACTTCCTCTTTGTGTCCACTAGAGGGCACCTAACTTTGCAACATTATTCTACCTGAATCTCTCGCTCCCTGTACCTTACTATTACCTACTATTCCTGCTGATAATAACACTGCTTCTAACCTTTCCTCTTCTCTCCCACTTATATATTTTTTTATTAAAGTCTCAGTTTGAACATAACCTACCCCTTTTCTCACTTCTCTCACCCACCTTCACTTACCTTAAATTAGCTGCTTTCCTGATTGTTTTCTGACTGTTGTCCTTCCTTTGTCTCCTCCTTCCCTCCGTCCATGTACCATACTATCGTTTTTTTTTCCTTTGCTAAACTCTCTCCTTTATCTTCCTTACTCTGTACCTGTCCCTGGGGCTACTCCTAATGTGTTTATCTCACCCCTCCCCTACAGGCTCCAGTGTTGCTTACACTAACTACCATCATTTTGTATCCTCCAATACAACTCCTCTTGCTCTCACCTGCATCACCCACTACTCCTCCCACAGTCTTACCTCACATCCTGCCCAGGGTCTATAAAGTGGTCCTGCCTATCTAGACGCCATCTTAATCCTGGTCTACCCCTGGCTGCTATGTGTTTCTGACCCTAGCGATCCTGTGCCAGTAAGTTATCGATGCTGCTTTGATTTTTTTTTTAAGATAAGCTTATAGTCCTCTGTACTGTATACACTCAGAAGATGTTTAATACCTCTGCATTATTAAGATATGCGTAGAGTCTTTCTTGAACTTTATTCATCCAAAAGTGTATCGACTGGAAGTATTCTACTCCAGGCATTAATGTGATTTTCCTGGCTGTTTGATTTTGCAAGTGTTTTAATACCTAATGTCTAACTGTGCTTGTGCTATCGATTAAGGCAATTAAATCTTAGTGATTGGTTAGTGATTAATACCTAGTGATTAATGATTAGTGCTTGTGCTATCAAGTAATGCAAAGGCATTCCAAGATGGTCGCCGGCTAGACTGCTCTCAATTCACTGTGCTCCTCACTGCTATGTAACTACCGGTTATTTTTAACAACTTTTAAGCAAAATTTTTCCACAGCTTTTTCCTACAGAAATTATCTTTGAGACAACTCCTCTATACTAAGATTATTTATTCTTGGGTAGAGTGTAACTTTTGTGTTAATTTACTTCAGAACAATTTTGGCCTCAACAGTCTTTGGACACGTGCACTCTAGAAGCTCATCTCTGAGTCAGATATCCTGTTTTCACACCTCTATCCTGGGCATGGCTGGCAACTCTGTCTCCATGGAGACGCAGACAACCAAGGCCAAATTCTCCTCTATGCTTTCTCCAGAGAAGGACACTGGTTCTAAAAGATTAAGAACCACCAAACAATCTACTGAGAATATTAAAGTAAGTACTAAAGATAAAAGTGACTCTAATTTCCATTTAGAAGACTTAAAGATGGCACTACAACCCATTCATAGTGCTATACAGAGCTTTTCTGAACAATTCACTGATTTTGGTAAAACTTTAAAACAGATAAATGAAAGAATAGACATACTTGAAAACAAAAATCTTGCTATGGAAATAAGAGCAGATTCAGTTGAACGAGATCTAAAATCCAAAGATACTCTCATTGCAGAAATACAAGCCAAATTACTGGACTTAGAGGCAAGGAGCCGCAGAAATAATATAATAATTAGAGGATTACCTGAGTCTTATGATAATCAAAACTTAACTTTAGTGACTAAACAAATATTTGAGACATTACTTAATTGTGAGACAACTTCAAAAACCTTAACTGTAGAGAGAGCGCACAGAGCTTTGCATGCCAGACAAGATATCACTTCACCTCGGATTATCTACACAAGATTACTTAACTTTCAAGACACTCAATGTATTTTAGAAGCAGCCAAAAGCAAAAAACATCTTATATGGAATAATCATAAGTTGAACTTTTCACAGGATTTACCTTCACAAATAAAAATGAACAGACAAAAATTATCACCATATTGTGCAGATCTGATAAAGAGAGGGATAAAGTTCCGTATGCATTACCCAAACACTCTTTCTTTCAGTCATAATGACAGAAGATTTATGGTTAGTGATCCACAAGAAGCTAAAGACATCTTCCTAAAAGTATTCAAAAACCTTCCTGAAACAGTTTCAAAATAGTAACTCTCCTAATCAATGTAAGTACATTTGATGTTCAGTTAGTGAACTTACATTTATTAATATTTATTCTTTAATTAAAATGAACTTATGATAAGATTTACCAAGGGAAAAATCAATCTGGTCTTATGATATGTATTTCATGTGTTTAAGGATATTTAGCGTTGACACAATCTCAAAATATTAGTTTCTCAGAATACCATGCTTTTACAATATCTGAGAGTAAACAGTCAATTATATTTATGAAGAAATATTCCTTTCAACGACAATCTGTACTCAAAATGAATGGAGGGAAATATTCCAGGTTCTCGTGTCAGCTCAGCGTGACTAACCTTAACAGATTTCCTTTATTTCACGTCTAGATCAGGCACGCATCTTTCCTTTAAATGTATGGTTTCAAGATGACGTTGCATTCCCAGGGAGATTTAAGGCTTATCCACAATGTCAGAAACTAGAGAGTCGTGGTATAATTACAGCTGTTTGCCTACATAGCCTTGTTGTGCTCGGTGGTAAGGCTGTAATCTGATTCCTTCACTTTAAAGATGTCTTTCCGGTTTCCTGGAGTCGCGACCTTTGAAAGCTGCAGATTTCCATTGTCGAGACTGTATTTTTTTCATCACAGCAGTGTTTGTGCACGTAAGTGGCTATAATAACTCAGACTGGGTCAGTAGCTTTGCGTGCTACAGGAAATCTCATAAATGCTCATGAAGGTTCTTACGTATGTGCGGAGATTGGGATACATCTGTAAATGCTATTTTAACATAGACATTGTTTGATTTAGCTAATATGGCTTTTAATTAGCCAAGAGGTTTTCTATATTATCACAAAATAGTCTTGTTTTGCTGTCATTAATTGATGTACATATTAGAGTGGAAGTTTTATGTTGATATGTTTAACTATGATATATATTGACTTTATATTTCTCACAGTGAGCTTGGACTGTTGTAATAGCCTATGAAGGGACTTATGTTGGTTTCTGTTCTTCCAATTCACTCTTATAATTATAATTTCATTCAAGTTTAGTAATATATATAACATTTGTCAATATTAGAAGTTGTAATGTTTAACATAAGTGTCAATGGGTAATTTGAAGCCCCTAGTAAACATTTTTAGTGTTCATGTTACATAAATCTAATATGAATACTTACTCAAGATAGGATTTATATTAACATGCTACATTTATTTACATTCATATCTAAAATAACATGCTACATATATTATTAGTATCTATAACTAAGTGTGGTAGACATGTGATTTTGTATTGAGGGGGGACTCTATTTTAGATTTGATGGTGTCTTCATTTTCTATAGACAATACACATACTTGAGTCCTACAAATTAATTTAGACAATAATAAAGACGGTTAGTCAGGGACATACTGATTAAGTAGTTTATTGATATAAAAATATTATTTCTCATATTTAATTATTAATACTTTATATTTTTACTGACATTTAATTTATATGGTTTGAGACATACCCTTATGCTGTTACACATGCATTTTTGATTATAAATATCTAACTTTATTAGGCCTTACTAATTATATTTAAGTCTCACTAATATTTTTCATTACAAATTCTCTTTATAGTATTAGATTAACAATGCTATTTACTTTGACACAATCACTTTTAATTTTACAGGAGTTTGTGTTTGCACATGTGAATGGGGAATGAGTATGTCGGGCATCTTGTGTTTTGATAGTTGTGTAAATATGTTTAGATTTGTTAACTTTGTTATAGTCCTTTTTAGGGCTTTACTTAAATTTTCTTCATACGTTATGCTGTTATTGGTAACCAAGTACATAAGTTTTGTATTTAGATATATGTATCTTCCTTCTTTGGATAAGATAAGGTGGGTAGGCACTGGGGTAGGGAAGAATTAAGAATGCGAGATTAAAGTTAACTTTATCCTGAAACATACCTTTTTGCAGAGTAACTGTCTTACTAAGACTAGGTTATGTTTTTTCTTAGTTTTTACCATTTCTATATATGCAAATAATTTAATCTCCTACATTTTTCTTAACAGACCATTTATAAGTGCATGACAAATTTGTTAATAATTGATTCCTGGAATATAAGAGGGATCCAAAATAAAGCTAAGAAATCTTTACTGTTTCATTTAATATATAAATCACAAGCCAATATATGTTTCCTGTAAAAAGCACATATTCCTAGAGATGACTGGTACAAAGAAAAAAATAAAAAATGGATCAAAAAAATAATAGCTTCTGGGGACACTTCTAATTCCAGGGGGGTGGCCATCATAATTAAACAAAAATTTCAAGGGATTATTATTGAAGAAAAATATGACAATGAGGGTAGATGGTGCTATTTTACTTCCACCATACACAATCTTGATAAACCACTTTTGGTATTAAATCTCTACGGTCCTTGTAGTTGTCAACATTTTTTTATTTTACAGATATATAATATCCTTTCTTCTTACAAAGATCACTATGTTATGGTAGGTAGGGACTGGAATGCAGTAATTAACCCAGATATTGATCGCACTAGTTGTTCCTCATCCTATAATCAACAAGCATCTTTTGCTCTTGAAGATTTAATATTGGAATATAACCTCATAGACCCTTTACAACTCATTGAATACTCAAATAAAAAAGATATATACACATATTACTCAAAATGCTATAATTCATGGTCAAGGTTAGATTACTTCCTTATATCTAATCCTCTTTCACAATTTTTATTGGACTTTATTATTGAGCCCAGATTTTTGTCTGACCACTCTAGAATTTTATTAAAATTAAATCTAGATTTTAACTCAGGTTATGCATCCAAACAAAATAGTTGGACAATGAACAACAACTTGCTCTCAAATAAAGAAATTAGTAAATTGTGTATAGAAATAATTCAGGAAATGGAAAACAATTTAGACTCAACAGATATCCCCTATGATATACAGTGGGCTGCTTGCAAGGCTAGGTTAAGGGGACTGTTTATTGGTAAGGCTTCATATCTTAAAAAGCAATTTAATAAGATCTCTAAAATTAAAAATCCAGTCTCTTGAAAATCAATATAGATTAAATCTGGATTTAACATATGATAAGCAAATTATAGACTCTCAAAAAGATCTTATCATATTACATCAAAATAATCTCTCAATACTAGAGCAAGGATTATTAGCCACTTACTCTGAATGGGCTCAAGTACCTTCCAAAACCTTGGCAAGAATAATTAAAAAAAATTTTGATAGGCCTAAAATATCACCCATACAATACAAAAACCAAATATACAACACGGACAAGGAAATTTTGCAACTCTTTACACTACTATACACAGATTTATATTCTAAAAATTCCAAATCTATAGTAAAAAAACATATAAATAGCTTTCTAAGCTCCATACTATTCCCTATGTTGAATGAAAAACAACAAAGCATTCTTTCAGCTCATCTTAGTCTTCTAGAAATCTCTGAGTCAATTGATAGACTTAAACTTGGTAAATCCCCAGGTCCTGAAGCATTTACACCGGAATTCTTTAAATCATTTAAGTCTGTAATTGCTCCCTTTCTTCTCATAGTATATAACTACATAAAAGTAAATGACATATCTGATCTCCATTGGAACACTTCAAAAACTATACTAATTCTGAAAAACAATAAAGATAAAACAGACCCTCGTAATTATAGACCCATTTCATTAATCAATTTAGACATCAAGATTTTATCATCAATTCTTGCTAACAGATTGAAGAAGGTTCTATCATCAATAATATCTCCAGACCAAACAGGTTTTATGTCTCACAGGCATGCATGGGATAACACCTTGACTTTGGAATTCATTATCCATCTTATAAAAAATTATAAAAACCCAATATATGCATTGATTATTGATGCATCAAATGCATTTGATAGAATGAGTTGGGATTTCCTCTTTCAAACCATGTCCTTTTTAATTTTCCCATTTCATTTATAAAGTTAATCAAAACTCTATATAAAGAATCCTTCACTAGACTTTATATTAATGGTTCCACATCACTTCCTATAAAGATTAAAAGAGGTATGAGACAGGGCTGTCCTTTATCTCCCTTTCTTTTTAATTTATATTTAGAACCATTACTCTTATACATATCACAAAACACATTTCATAGGGTTTCTAGGGTTTTCAACACTAATCTATTTGTCTCAGCTTTTGCTGATGATTTAGTCATATACTTTCAAACTCCCATCACAGATCTTAATAAAATAATTAACTCTATTGAGAAATTTTCACTTGCGTCGGATTATCACATTAATTCCCAAAAGACTCATATTCTCCCTTTAAATCAGTTGGCACATAAATCATACTTATTTCCTGACTCCTATTTTCAAATTACCTATTCGATTAAATATTTGGGTATTCACATGGAGCATAATAATCACTCTTCATTCCAAAATAACTTGAATAAAGTATGGATATCAATAATGTCAGATATGCGTAGATGGGAACTTCTTAATTTATCACTTCTATCCAAAGCTGCAATAATCAAAATGAATATTCTTCCCAAATTTCTTTACCAATTCAACTCTTCAGATCAAATAATTCCTAAATCCTTCTTCGACAAAGTTAATAAAGAACTAGCTAAATTTTTGTGGTTTCCTAAAACAGTCAGGATTTCATATTCTAGATTATCGACTCTTAAGGATAGGGGTGGTTTAGGATTGCCAAATTTCTATCTCTATTATTTAATTGTTTCTGCAAACAATCTAATGTCCATTTCTAAAATTAATAATATTCACCATATTCAGTATCCGAAGTGGGTTAAGTTATGGCATCAATATATTATATCCAAAAACATAAACCCTGCGGTCATTCCATTCATTTCTATAGATATTCTGAACACTCTTAAATTCTCGAATTTCCTAAAACATAAGATCAAAGCTTTTCAGGAGTTATTGAAACTTATCAATCTTGATAATATTTTTCATTTACTTCAACCACTTCACCTGAATCCCAATCTAATGTTGGATAATACACCATTTAATCTTACAAAATATCCTCTTATAAAAAATATGAAGGTTTGGAATCTCTTGAAATATAAAGACTTGTCTTTGGCTAATCTACGGAATACCTTCAATGTTAGCTGTAAGTATACTATAATCTTACGTCAAATAAGGGATGTGGTTATGGCTAAATGTGTTCTTACAAAGCCGAGAGAGCAAGATCTTATTAATTTAGACACGTTGATCAATAATACATTATCATTACCTGAGAAAATGTTATCAAAATCTTATAACTTGTTAAATAAATTAATACAAGACTCGTGGTGTCTTTCTTCTAACTTTTGGGAGAAACATAATTCTCAAATAACTGAGAAACAAAAACTCTTGGCCATTAGAAACACTCTGGAACACTCCCCTTTCAAGAAATTGTCCTATACCCAATTGATGATAAATAATAATGCTTATTATACTCCTTCCAAACTGAATAAATTTGATGCTAGTAAGTCTCCCTCTTGCCCTTGTTGTTCCTATCTCAAAGCTGATCTTTTGCATATTTTTTGGTATTGCCATTACTCACATACACTTTGGACTTCTTTGAAAGTAAGGTTACAGAAAATGGGTTATCACAAATCTACTTTGTCCTGGGAAACCACCATTCTTCACATACCTATATTTCATCTTTCTAAATTAGATACTCATGTGTTTATATTAATTTGTTCTCTTTTAAAACTTGACATTACCCAAAATTGGCTTGACCGCACTAAATTAAATTGGGATACCTTTAAAAAAAATGGCTTACTCGTACATTGCAGCACAAAAAACTATGATGAAAAGCCCTAAAAAAATGGCTCTAAAAAATAAAGCTTTGGAGAAGGTCCTTCTTATTATTAACAATGATTAATAGCTTTTAAAGTTTTTTCTTGTCTTAGTTCATAAACATGATTTATTTGCTCTCATACTTCATTCTTACATATAAATATAATCTTATTTATTCTTTTTCTTCTTGGTTACCATTTGTATATATTGTATATATTGTTGTATTTTATTTTTTCTTACCTTAATGGGTTGCAATCTGCTATCACAAGTTGTACAACTTTAATCAACTCCTAAAATGACTATATTTACAATGTATTGATGTTTTGTTGTTATGTTACATTGTATAATTCAATAAAGAGATTTTTGAGAATAAAAAAAGAATTAATGCAAAGGTACTAGTATTTGCTTCTCATTCTACCTTCATTCTTTTGCTAAGGATAAAAGCCTTATGCGAGGGTGTACCGTGTCTTTGCACTACTTGTGTACTCGCAGTGGTAACCTTGAAATCGGCTACCTTCAATCTAACGTCCCAGGGCCAGAATTGTCCCTTCCTTGCTACTTTTAGTAGATATAGATAAACAGATACAGCGCTACTTTTAGTAGATATAGATGCACAGATACAGCGCTGCCTGCACTCTCGCAGTGAGCATTCCAACAGGTAATAGCTTACAGCTTCCCCAAGGCCAGAATTGTCCCTTCCTCTCTATTTTTAGACGATACAGATAAACAGTTACAGCCCTAGCATTCCAACAGGTAATAGCTTCCAACCTAATTTACAAATAGGCGAGTTTTGCGCCTTTTTTTCCCACATCTCAGTAGCTAGAAAGCTACAATTACATTACATGGGTAATCACAGTGGTTACCTTACAGATTGCTGGTATTAATTTTATTACTACTGTGCACTAGAATCGCACCTTTCTGCTTCTTTATGCACTTATAGTTTGGTAATTGACCATTTTGAATGCGTAGCGGATACTATTGCATTATGCTTGGTATGCAAGGACTTGAATTTAAGCTCTGCACAGCTACAGTATTTACCACTGTAAAGTGTTTAGCTTTTTATCCATAGTTTTGACCCTTCCCAAGATCTTTTATTTTCCATACAGCGTGCTTACCTCAGAGGCATGCCTAGAGCTGCGTCTTAGGTTATTTATTCTAACACACACACTCGCCCTGGACTAAGTTAGTCCGTACGCCTACATACTATGCTACACCTCTTTTCCCAGCACTCTGTTCCCCCCATTCCTTCTAGCAGATTGCAGCACACAATTTAAAAGCAATACATTTATAGTACAGTTTAACAACAATGCATTAAGCAAATATACAAGTAGCTGCTCTTCATGTTTCTACATACGCTGAATGTATTAATGTCAGTTTGTTTCTCACTTTCTTCTGTTTCACAGTAGCCATCTAAGTATTCATCTCCTGCACTGAATAGTTTATTTAATGGGTTTTCTGTAAACTACTACCTCTGGTTTTAAAAGTCTTGTTTTTTTACCATTATGGAATGTGTTTAATGGAACTGTTGGCTCATAGCTCTACACTTTATCATATTACATCTGCAATGCTTAGAATATCCATATAAGACATAATGTTTAGAGCTGTTGAAATGTGTTAGCATAACTGTTTAGATTAACGCATTCTTTTTCTTTACAGTTTGCCATCTTATCTTACTCTACTCTCAACCCCTTTTACTACTTCCAGCTCTTCAACTAAACCCTACTCCCTGGATCTACTGAAGCTCTCCTGGTGAACAAGAACCTATATCAAGGACCTCCCTCTGCCTGTTCCCCAGTTTTTCTCAAGAAATTGGGCATCCCACCTCTGAACCCTGCATTTAAAAGGAATCCAGAAAGTATGTGTTCCCTCGTCTAGCCTTAGTGATTTTTGTATTCTGTTATTTGTAACCTCAACTCCAGTGTTGCTAGTTCAGCCTGGACACATAGCAGCCTCACCCCCACTCTCCCTACTACTAGTTGCCCCCTCTCCTTTTCTGACTTGCCCACCACAATATCCCAGGCCACCTGGAAGAATCCCTAAGAAACCACATTGTCCTTTACTTCTCATCCCAGCTCTTGCCTGCAAAGTACTCTCTTCTGTACTTCCTCTTTGTGTCCACTACAGGGCACCCTAACCTTGCACCATTATTCTACCTGAATCTCTTGCTCCCTGTACTTTACTATTACTTACTATTCCTGCTGATAATTACCCTGCTTCTAACCTTTCCTCTTCTCTCCCACTTATATATTATTTTATTAAAGTCTCAGTTTGAACATAACCTAACCCTTTTGTCACTTCTCTCACCCACCTTCACTTACCTTAAATTAGCTGCTTTCCTGATTGTTTTCTGACTGTTGTCCTTCCTTTGTCTGTACCCACTCCATTCGCCCTGCAGGCTCACTCTGCTCCCCTACCCTACCCCCAATTCCCACCCACCACCAGTGGTCCTACACTTATACTTCCTTAACCACTCCCACTAATTTGTTTCCCTCCAATCACTCTTACACCCTTCCCCATACCACTTATAACCATCCACCTGCCACACCTACTTTCACAATTAACATCCATCTCCTGTTCTCATTATTTCATCTTCCCAAATTAACTCCTTGTTACTCTCCTGTCACTATGCCTACTCTAATAACATCAACACCTTCAAAACAACTTCTCACATTCTCAATTCTCCCTTTCCTTATTATACCCTACTTTCTAACTTCCTATGAACACTATAACCTCTCAGAAGCTAATACTCTCTCCAAACACATAACTTTAACTACCATAAATTCATCTCATCACTGTTTTAACTTCATACTTTCTCCCAGCTACCTAGCTACAAAATTTCATAGATAGATTCACATTACCTACTCCCATCAAAATGACAGAAAATCACTACTCAGTTCCCCTAAACCCTGTGACTGGTTAAAAAGATTAATCCTCTCACTGCTAACAGGTGACATTCAACCCAACCCAGGCCCAAACAACACAACTGCAAATCCACTTTCCACTCTCTCCTCTAACTCAAAGAAACTAACCAAACCCTCAAACTCTCTAATGATAGCTCACCTTAACATCCGCAGTATTAAAAATAAAATTGCCCCCCTTCATGCACTACTTGATGTACACTTATTTGACATCCTTTGCTTGACTGAAACCTGGCTAAAACCAGTAATTCAGGACAAAGAGATTACTCCTCCTGGCTACAACATCCATCAACTTGACCGCACTATAAAAAAAGGTGGTGGGGTAGCAATCCTCTATAAATCAGGGATGCAAATCACTGCCTTACAGGATAAGCCTCCCTCCAAAAGTAATGCTGAAATCCTTATATCCAAACTCCAAATTAATGCCTACAAATCCATCTATATAATCTGCATATACCTACCCCCAGGCAGTAACAGCAGCACCTTAGAAGAAATCCTTAGCTGGCTGGCCATACACTTTCCACAAGAAACTTTAGTCTTTGGAGATGTCAATATAGACTAGAATACCTGCTCTTCAACTAACCCTTCCACCATCTTAAATCTTCATGGTTTTTCACAAACTATTCTCTCCCTTACCAGAACAAATAAACCTACCAACAAAGAAAGCATTTTAGACTGGATTCTGATAAATAGCCACCACCACACATATGCAGTAGGTACACTGCCTGATGATATAAGTGACCATGCCCTTACTTACCTAATTAGACATAAAACTGATACCCCTAATGTAACAAAATACAAACTGGTTAGAACAAACAAAACTTTTAACCCTGATAGATTTGAAGCAGAACTTAGGTCCTGCAGTTGGTCTCCTCTTAAACACCTCCCACTGGATGATGCTGTGACATATTTTAACTCTAAATTCCTATCTATTCTTGACACACATGCTCCCACAAGGTCCATCAGACTTTCCTCAAGAGCCGCCCCTTGGCTAACAAAGGACACAAGGCATAAGATTATTTTGAAAAATAAACTCTGGTCCAAATACCACAGTACTAAAGATCCCACTGACCATCTCAACTTTAGACAAATAAGAAACATTACAAAAAAAACAGTAATTCTAGATAAAAGAAACTACTACTGCCATCTGCAACAGGCTAACCTGCATAACCCACAAAGGTTCTGGGCAGGAATAAATAATCTCATGAAGCCTGGCCAATTGGACACTCCAAGCCCAGCAGGCACCTCCCAAGATAACCCCAAACAGACTGCCAATGCCTTTAACACCTTCTTTACTGAAACTGTCCAGTCTCTTTCCAATCAACTCTCCCCTGATATATCCTGTCTTTCCTCCTCCTCTAACACTTCCGTTCCCACATTTCAACTTCAGCCTGTTCCCTCTGCACTCATTCATTCTCTGCTACATAAACTTAAACCATCCTCTCCATCTGCTGACCATCTACCTGCTCTGTATCTAAAAGTTGCTGCTAATGCACTGACCTATCCCGTCTCCATCCTGATTAACAGAACCATTGAAGAAGGCTACATTCCTTCTTTCTGGAAAATATCTCATATTATTCCCCTTCATAAAGGAGGAAAGTCAACTGAACTCTCTAACTACCGACCCATAGCCTTGCTTTCTCCTCTTGCTAAAATCATGGAAAAATGTGTCCAGAAGCAGCTTCTGAAACACCTGTTAACTAACAATCTGCTAGCTAATTGTCAACATGGTTTTAGACCCTACCATAGCACCATCTCTGCCCTCCTCTCCTTCACAGACTGCATCAATAAAAATAGGAACAATAATACCCTTATCTCTGCTATATTTATTGACCTATCCAAAGCCTTTGATATGGTCAATCACGAAATATTGTTACACTTACTTAAATCATTTGCACTTGTCACAAGCTCACTTAAATGGTTCCACTCTTACCTGCACAACAGAAAACAGGCAGTGAGGTGGCAAAATAACTTATCCAACCACCTCCCCATTACTCTAGGAGTCCCCCAGGGCTCAATTCTTGGCCCTCTCCTCTTTTCAATTTTCATTAATGATCTTCATACTCATATTTCTCCTGCCACCTGTATACAATATGCAGATGATTCTACTTTAATCTGTTCTGCCTCATCCCCCTCTGTACTGCACTCTCTCACCCAAAAGACTTTTGAAACCGTAGAAATTTGGTTCCTCAAATGATGATTAATTTTGAACCCCCCAAAAAAACAAATTATTACTCTTCTCACCAACCCGAAAATCCTCTCCACTGAATTTCTGTGTCACATCAAATAATGGCACGAACATATCACCCGATCCAACTACCAAACTCCTTGGAGTTGAAATAGACAACAATCTGACCTTTGACACACACATCAGCAATACTATAAAATTAGTTAGCAGAAAACTAGGCTCCCTCTATAGAATTAAACCATTCCTTACTCCACATGCCAGAACTTCCATTGCTCAGACCCATCTTATCTCCACTCTCCTGTACGCCTCTCCCATCTACACTTCAGTGTCCAAAGCTAACCTCAGCAAACTGTCTGCTGCCTACAACAATATTGCCATATTTGCCAATAATTCTACTTTTAGAACTCATCACTGCCAAAACTTAAGGCAACTACGATGGCTCGAACTACAAAACCAAATTCTATTTCACCAGATCTCCTTAGCCCACAAAATCCTTTACAAACCCATAAACACCCCCATTCTCATGTCACTTATCACTCCATACTGCAATCTTAAAAGCCTTCACTCCTCCGACAAACTACTTATATCGACTAGTAAACCCAATAACTCAGCTGACAAATCCTTGTTCTCCAACACAGTAGGAAAAACTTGGAACACTCTTCCTCACAATCTCACAGCAATCTCCTCTCTTCCCTGCTTCAAATCCCAACTCAAAACACACCTCAAAACCCACTGGCTCTGCCCCTGTTGCAACCCTGACTAGCTTACCTTGGGTATCTAGGTACTCTCAACTTTTCTGCTGTAAATAACTACCTTTCCTCAGGTATCTAGGTACTAGCAATTCTTTTTTTCTTTTTTTCCTTTCTCTAGCTTTAAGAAACTTTTAACAAAATACACTCTCTACTTCTCAACTTCTGCTTTTTACTTAATATCTAATGATTTTTGACATATATATTATAACCATGTGTAATGTTTTACCTGTTATTACAAATGCTTGCATGTGGAGCTTTTCTCCCTGGGCCTCTGCTGAAAATGGACATATATCCAGTTGGACTAGCCCGGTCAACAAATGTAAAATAAAATAAAATAAAATAAATGTAAGCACTTCATGAGCTACTAATTACTATAGCACTCAATCCTACTCATTTCCTACAGGTAAACACTGTTTGTCCTTACATTTCCAGCATACTTACAGTACAACAGCTGTTGTACACACTTAGCTCACATATCTTGTGAGAAATGGTTGAATATACAGGCATGTCCAAGTGTCAATTACTAGTGTTATTGCCTGTATATATGATGAATATGGGCAACATGAGGCAATACAGCAATTGTCTCATGTACACAGTCAATGCTCACCTCCTAACATATGACACTACAGCCTGTGGGAGATGCACATATGTAGCCATGCTGGAGGTAATGCTCTCTCCAACCCAGACTTAACCTGACAATCATGTGGGGATGATAAACATTTGCAGCACACCCCACTCATCACATAGTCTCACTAGATCTCCACCACCACAGGCCACACATAGTAAGACTACAACATTTGCAGAGCCTCTCAATACTACTCTGTGTAGGCAACAGAGGACTCCGAAGCAGAAACGCAGGCAGCCCCCATCACCAAACACAACACCAATTACTTATAGCCCACAGACTCATGTTTGCCCATCAGCTACAGCCAATAGGGTGTTATAACATACTCAACATACTAGTCATAGGTGACTCGGTAGGTGGTCACACTGATGTCCCACTCAGCAGGCTACACAAGGCGATAGTCACTTTCATCTGGCTGTCAGGTAACAGGATCCACAACATAACCTATGCACTCAGGTCACTCCTCAACAGGTACAATATGACTGTCATTCTCCACGTTAGTGGGAATGCCCTGAGATGTAACTTCCTGGACTACATGTACAGGGACATGCAATAGCTCTCTGATCTTGTAGCCCAGGCAGGTATCGCCCAAGCCCTGAGAAGCATTCTGCATTAGTCCAGACTGATAACACAGTACAATGACAGAACTATTCACTTCAACAGTTGCCTATGCTTCTGGTGTCATTCCACGGGTATCCAGTATCTGTCTGCTTTGAATGACATGGTCGACAAACCACAATGCTTTGGCACAGATGACCTGCACCTGTCAGCCCTGGGATTATGGATAACATCTAAGGGTCTTGCTGCTCCTGTACTGCCTGTTTTAGACACATTTCAAATAACATATTCACCACCAGAACAGGTACAGGCAAGCAAAACCTGAGGGTAATGTTACTCAATGTTTGACATCTTCATCTCAAGCGCACTCAGCCGAGGCGCTCCTTATAATGGACCACTTTGATATCTTGGCAGTGACTGTGACCTGCTTCTAGGCTCCGGAGAGCACCCCTGCACTGACAGGCTATTATGCAGACCACACCTTTCAGTCATGTAACCAGGACCGGGAACACCCATGGCGGAGGTGTGTCCATATTTCACAAGGATGTACACACCTCCATGCTGGTTGCTTAGCACAATGCATTAGAGGTAATCAAAGTGCAACTAACTGTGGCCAGAACTGCTATACAAATTGTAGCTTGCTACGGATTCCACACCATACCCCATGGTTAATGGCCCTCATTTCTTGGTGTACTGGAAAGTAGGGTTCAAACAGGAACTACTGATGTGAGACTGACACTACCCCACACTTAACTGTGATTCCTACTCATGTACCAACATATTAGGCCAACACGTTTGGGGATTCATAACCTCCAATTGGCTGGATCAACCTATACACACCACCACCAAGGCCAACAATATCCTAGACCTGGACATTACCAACATGTGTGACTGGTGTTCCACACCTGGGGTTATCCCCTCGTTGGTCAGTTCCGAACGTATGCTAATCACCCTTGTTATCCACATCCCAGCACCACACCCTTCACAGAAAACACAGTACAATATTTCTACAAAGCCAACTTCAGGCTTCGTATGACAGCAGTAGTAAATGTCATGGCACCCATGCAGATGGACAATATAGTTACAAACGCTGAAACATTCACAACTGCACTTCATTAGCACTTAAATGACTGCATGGATCATGCTATCCCAAACAGAGCCATGACAGTACCCACCAGATAATGGACGCCACTCTGGGGGTCCACTGCCATGGACATAATGTACGACAGAAGGAGGAGACTGTTGCAAAGTAGGGTACACTCCCATGGGTGGGGTAGCTCCCTGGTCAGCCTCAGTAGGAATCTGGGATCCCTTATCACATCCTCCAAAGCTAGCTACGTAAACATTACTGTGACACATTCCAAGGACTACCACTAAGCGTTATGGAGGTATGTCACTACTCTCGATGGCAATACCCACATCTGCTCTGACATACAACGGTTAGGCAGGAACATTACAGAACCGACTGATATTGGCAGGTTCAATGCTAACTTTACACCCCTCTCACACCCTAAAGGGCCCAAATCTATACAGGAACAATTCAGAGTCCCTGCAGTCACAACTACGCAGTTCAAACCTGCTCTCTCTAAAGCCTGGAACACAACCTCCATGTGACTGTCCAACATCCCAGGCTGCAATTTACACAAACCTCAGAATGACATGGCTCCCCATTTGGGCACCACATTCACTAATAGCCTTGTATCAGGCATTGTGGACCCTGAATGGCACACAGCAACAGTTATCACACTCCACAAAGGTGGCACCACAATGGACCAGAGGAACTATTGCCCTATATGCCTGACTAGACTGTTCTGCAAGGCTATGGAGAACACCATCATGGAAGTCATTCACAGAGACATTGGTGGCCTCCAAACCTTTGATACCACCCAGGTTGGATTTGTTAGGGCTAGACCATGGCTCCTACACCTGGTGGAGTACTTTGAGACAGTTACCAAGGTAGTAGATGATGGTAAGGAGGTCCACACAGCCTACATTGTCCCCTCATTGGCTTTCAACACCGTTCACCATTCTGGTATTGTCAGTATACACATCCACCTGCACAGCGACCCATACATCTCGAGATGTTATGCAAAGTGGCTCATGGACAAGACACATGCAGTGAGGGTAGCATACCGTAGTTCCTACTGTACATCAGTTACAATTGGCGTACCCCAGTACTCAGTCATAGGGCCCCTCATGTTCGGTATATGCTTGCCTGAGGTACAGTCTAGCACAGAAGGACTTTCCCTGAATAGGTTTCCAGACAACTGCAAACTAGGGGCCATGATTGATTCACCAGCTAATACAGACACCCTCCATAAGAGTGTCAATGTGACGGATACCTGGTGTCGGTAACTTGGCCTCAAGTGGCATGCCACAAGGTGCATAGACATCCCCTTTGGATTACAACAATCACCCACTGTCTGTCACATAGGTGGTAGTCCCCTACATACATAAGACATTATAAGGGATCTTAGTGCACACGTAGATAGCACCCACTTCTTTGATAACCATATTGCCAAGGTGGTGTGGATATCCTTCTACATGGCCACCCTAATCTGTAATAGGTTTGTAGCTGGAACAAAAGCTGCCATTGTACCTCTATACTCCTGACTTATGAAACACATTCAAGGGTACATCACCCCATTTACGGTACAGCAAAGGCTTTAAATACCACAACATTAACACACCAACAGGATTACTCATCTTAGAAGGATGACGTATACAGCACAACTACAGAAACCCCAACTGTACTCATTTGCATACTGCATACTCAGAGGTGACCTCTGCTGAACATACAAGGCCCATGTCCACAACAACATAGATGGATATGCCCCACATAAGCAAAAACCACTGAGAGCAACATGCTCTGGGAAATGTACCCAAACGCAACGATGAGTAGCACGTGCTGGAGGGATACATTCCTGAACCAGACACTCACCATGCTTTGGAACATGATTCCTATGTACATCAGGCAGGGACCCTCACTAGCACTTTTCATGAGATATCTTGATGGGTGGATGGGGAACAGACATGTACGCCAGGGATCACTGCAGTGGCTGTACTGTACACAGGTGCAGGAAACAAATGGCTCTGCTGTTCACAGGCATAGGACACTAACCTAGGGAGGTGCTGCCAGTGAAAACACTGTATTTGGGCTTACAAATGGACTTGGCCAGACAGCATAGTACCTAACTATGAACCTATGAAGCTATTACATGTCCTTTTTGCATGGATAATTGAGTAGTTCTTCCATTTCAATTAGCTATCATGCTGTTACACTGTCTGGTGATTACAAGCCATATGTATCCTTTTATTGTATATTGTATATTCCAATAGACATACCTTATGTTTGTATAATATAACAGTAATGCTATGTAAAATATTTGACATATCTACCTACAATACTGTACATTTCACATTTTTGAAACCATATCCCATAATGCAAAGCATAATTGCACAGCAGGACCACCTTAGGCATGTTATTCTCGTTATACGCTCATACATATGCCTACTGTTACAGTATATCAACATATACTATCCCCTGTTATGGCACGTACTTGTTGGACAAACCCTACCACCAACAGCGGCTGGAGTGGAATTGTTATGTTTAAAGCCCTTATGTAGCATCCCTTGTGGTATATGAGGTGTTTACCTTGTGGCCCACAGCAGTACACACAATTTCTACAAGCGTTACTATGCTCAACAAGACATCACTACATAATACCTTTTCCCACTGTATGCATTGCGTACACTTTCATTAATACAGAACAGGCACTACATACACTAACATACTGAGTGTTCTACATACCTTTTTAGTGGTCTGAGTTTACGATAATATCTGTGTTACTCCTTTCCTGTTTAAATGGTTCTATCGTATGAGCATATGGTTTGAATGTATGGCAAGCCATCATTTTATACGTAGATACCTGTAACATGTGGTATCCTGCCACCAATTGGTGTTCTGGTGTAAATTATTACATGCACATCAGCTGTACAGCTACTCCATTGGCCAATTACACGGAAACAGTGGGGTATAATTAAATACTCCACTTGGGCGTTGTCCTTTTGCCCTACCTTCAAGGGAGACTGTCTGGATGTGTTTTATTGTAATGAATTGCAACTGCTATATGGAGAGACACAGATATTTTGAATTCATGCCCCCAGTGGATTGTGTGTGATGGCTAGAGCATGTAGTTCTACATGTGAGTGTAGCTGTTATCTCAACCACCTGATACGAGACTATTGCAAACAGAACCTGAAACATCGGCGTCTGTTCCATTTTACAACAGCAACGATTTCACATGGCGCCATTACATGTGTGTCTCTCACAATGTATGTTAACACTTTTAAAGATGTCATTGAGTGAGTGGATGTTTGTGATGTTATTACAGTCTGTATTGCAATTGTTTCAGGTGTGGGGGAGATGTAGGTGGGTGTACATAGCAGATAAAGGTTTGTGGGGACTGCATTTATACATATTCCATATGTGTGTGGGGGCTCCTTCCCTAATTGAAGACCTGTCAGTTAGTAGACTAATACTATGGTTATTGCAGGCTTATTCATTAAGCCATTGTTAATTGATTCCTATATAGCATGCAGGTGATGTTGATCCTTCAATCCCTCTGAAATACATCGATATGTAATGAAATGTTGCTACATGAAAGCTGTCTTGTGTATTTCTGTCACAGATATTTGCACTCATTGCAGTTGTGTTGGTGACTGAACCTCTTTGGCTTGGGTTGCCACCTTTTCAAATGGCCATAGTGGGACATTTGCAGGACACACATCTGGGTTTAGAGGTCGACACATACCCACTGTCAGTACAAAGGATAGAACTTACTTTTGTCCTAAATAAAACCTTATTCTTGTAGCACTTTAGTTGCTTATTATGTTTCTTGTAACATTTACGTATTTTAGATACAAGAATAACTATTTAATGCAACTATTACATAATATATGGGACATAATTATGTCCTACAATCTCGGTACATTTGCCCTTTTTAATATTTTTGGTCAGGACACAACTGCCCAAACAGGGACTGTCCCTCTCAAAGTGGGACAGGTGGTAACCGTATGCCTAAGGCCGGCTATGACCACAACTACTGTAATAATCTACCTCCAAGTTAGCACGAACAGACACATGATGCAAACACACACACACTTTACAGTCCCATGGAAACACACACTGCACTCTCAACACGCAATTACACACACTACAGCAATCGGAACCACACTTAAACACAGCACCTACCTGGACCGCAGTACCAGCAGTAATAACTAAATGTCCCTTAACATCGTGATAATATTACTCGCGGTTATAGTGTTCCGGTACTGTGGTCTTTCGGTCTTTAAGCCTCATTATTACACGTATCGGTATGTAAAGCATTTGGTAGTTGGCAGTATCCTATTTATTTGTACCTCCATGGTTGTGTACATGTCGTTAACATGTCTATATATTTGCAGATATATGTATATCCGTATATATCGACATACATCTCTCTATGACCCTTTCTATCCCTATTATATATATGTGTATATATATATATATATATATATATATATATATATATATATATATATATATATATATATATAGACAAGGAGAGAGAGAGAGAGAGAGTGAACACACCTTTTGTTGTGTACATGGCAGTGTATAGTGTTTCTTGAACTTCGCCCTTTTGTGTTTTAACCTGTCACAATACACACCTGCCGTTGGTACATCTCGGGTAGCTTAGTGGTAGGTGATTGTGTACATGGTTGCGTGTTCTACTCCTGGCAGTGGTTGTTTTACCTCTCAGAGCAGGCACTATTAGTACAAGGGTGAATAATGCTGGTTTCACCTGTTCTGGACATCTTTGACCGTGATCTGTGCGGACTTCAGCAAAGCTTGGACCTGTTTTGTGCATATCAGTGTAGTCATGTTTAAACAACGCTTACCGTCGCTTGCCGCCACATAAACCCACTAACATGTGCTTAAACGTGCTCTAATGACCTGCATCCAACATCCATTATTCGTGCCATCGGGATTACGTAACGGACCTTGCAGGACATGGAACCAGGAACATGCACGACAGTCAGTGGCCTTACCACTTGGTCATCTGGGATTTGTACAAGTGTTATGGTGTTTTGTATGTGGACTGTACTATGGCTGTTCCTCCATACTGCAATCAAATGTGTAACTCAGTTAGTTTATATATGGATGATACCTATTAATGGTATGTCCAAGTGATGTTTAATAGATGTGCTCCAGCATTGGGAATCTATGTCACAGTGAGCCACACACTGTAATGTGCTACACCTTGACACAACCATAACTGGAGAATGCTGGGGTGACAGATACCTGTCATGGGTACTCCTCATGCTTTGGCACTACATCCCTGATTACAATATATGGAGGCCCTCATTAACACACCGGGGAATCCATGCAGAGTAGGTGGGGAACAGTGGTTACACACATGGATCCCGCAATTGGCTCTGCTCCACAGAGGGACAGTTAGTTAACTGATGGGGTGGCGATAGCAGACACATTTTGCCTAGGCTGATGAATGGCCTCTGACAATCAGGTATGTACCTACCGATGAACCTAGGAGCCTATACATACAGTATCAACATATGCTGTTAGCTTCATTTACTGTTCAGGTGTTGACTTTTCTTGTTCCAATAGCTGTTGTATGTGCAATAGTTGAGGGCTGCCTATGTAGGATTCACACAGTAGGCCACCTATACATTACAATTTATGGTGGTCATGTGTGTGTGCCATCCGTTTTACTGTGTGTGCAGGTGGAGAAGTGTGTCAGTCCATAGGGGCCTACACTGTCAGTGTATGCTATATGTTTCCTCTTTGCCAAGGCATGGGCATCTTGGGCATGCCTCCATCTGCCTACTGGGGCTGGCACAGGGTGTTCGTGGTCTGAATCCCTCTGTGCCTGTGATGGCCTTGGCAATTGCGGTGGGCTGTGAGGGCCTTCACCATTATGTCCCTGCTGCAGCTGTTTCCGCAGGATCATATTATGTAGCATGGCACATACTATAAAGATGTGGGCACACGTGCCTGGCGAGTACTGCAAGGCGCCACCAGATATGTCCAAGCAATGGAACCGTGATTTCAGCATCCCAAACACATGCTCTATGATGATTTTGGTTTGTGCGTGTGCCTCATTATGGCGTTCTTGCATGGGTGTGTGTGCATTTCTGATGGGAGTCATCATCCACGGCTCCGGTGCATAGCCAGCATCCCCCACAAGGTGGCCATATGGGATGTCCCCCCTGACAATTACCTGATACAGCTATGAGTCATGCCAGATGTGGGAGTCATGGTAGCTTCCAGGGCTGCCAGCACACACATCCGTGATAATGCCCTGGGCATTGCACACAACCTGACAGTTGATGGAGTGGTATCCCTTGCGGTTTATGTAGTGCCTACCATGCTCACTGGGTGGTGACTTGATATGTATGTGCGTGCAGTCTATTGCACCCAGTACCTCCGGGTAGTGTGCCACATGGTGGAAGAGACGCATATTGCTGGCCAATTCCTCCTGCGTTCGTGGGAAGTATATATGCTCACTGGCATGTGGTAACATGGCATCCAGGAACTGGTGGAGTACCCTGTATGCTGATGCCTGTGAGATCCCCATGATATCTCCAGTTGGCCTTTGAAAGGTACCTGTGGCTAGTATTCTCAAGCTTACACATACCTTTGTGTCCACTGGGATGGGTTCCCCTCTGTTGTTTCTGGATCTCAGGCGTGGCCGGCACAGCTCAACTATTTGCTGTATGATGTCCCTGTACACCCTGTAATGCTCTACTATCTCCAGATCATGTAGCCCCTGGTAGGTTACCCTTGGTCTGAACACTCTTCTCCTCCTCCAGGGCCTGAGGTGGTTGTCAGCATCATCCTCCACAACACCTTCAGTCTCCAACATAGTGATGAATCACAGCTGTGGCAGCTCCCAACAAGTACATTGTAAAAGTTCCCCGTCTGTTTACACCGATGGTGCAGTGTTTGGGAATACACAAGTGTGTGTGAGGTGCCTTCACACTTTATACTATTGTGCTTTGAACACTGATGATGTCATAGGGTGTGTATGCACATTTGGAGCTCCAGGGTATCTTATGTGTTTTACCACCGGTACTGCTATTGTGGTGCCTTTGGTGTTGAATTACATTTAGCTGCCGTGGATTACCTCTTGCCCTTGCCTTAACTTCTCTTAACGATTCCTCTCCCATTGTCTGGCATGCATCCAGCAGCCTGCTTTCTTGTTTTGTACTTTCCTGAATGAGGATTGTCTTGCAAAATGTGTTCTATAGCCGATCTACTGCAGGTTTGCTTTGCTCTGTGGTTACAGTTCTCTTTTTGTTTGCAATCCAGCACCTCCCCTATCCTGTTCTGCAGGTTGCTTCTAGCAGCCTTGTTAGCTGCCGTCAATGGCCCACTGTGAGTTAATAGGTGTTAATTGCTCAGTTGTACTCCAATTACCCTACTGTGGCATTTCCTTATTGTCTTCCCCTAAACTTCCTTTTTGAGCTGTGGTGCACAGTGCGTGCGTCCGCTTACCGGGTTTCGGGCACGTTTTCATCCACGTACACATGCACTTTCAGGCACCATGTGCGTTCTCAGCTAAGCAAAGCTATACCTACATCCACGTCCCTGTCCTGCAGCTTTGCTTAGCAACGGGCAGCCCGGATTTGTGTTGCTCCAATGTGCTTACAGCTGCGGTGGCACACCCCACTGCTGATGTCATGTATTCCTCCAGACCACTCCTCGTGTTGTAGCGCTGCGCCATATGGTACATCCTTAGGCCAGCGGGACGTTTGCAATTCACTATTACTTGCCTCATTTGCATGGCATTGACTACTAATTCATAGTTACCGTGCCGAACACTGTCACAGGCCCTTAGCAACCCTTGCAGCTTGGTTGTGGTATACCATGCATACCATTGAATATTATGGTGAAATCATGATTTGTGTTACATTGCTATTTTATGACATTTGTATATATTTTCCTTGTGTTCCCATTTGTGCACACATGCCCTGCGGTTGTACTTTGCGTTACTGTGGCCATGACATTAAATGTTATTTTTTATGCATTGTGCATCTTTTCTTATGCCATTGGCTGTATATTTAGCCATTGGCATATGTTAACTTTGTAATACATGAGTCTGGTCCGCTTTCATGGCTCCGATGTTCTGTCTGGCAAAATGTAAACCATTTTTTTTTTGTTTTACATTTCTGTAGGCTTACGCTACACCTATGCCACTTCATGAATCGCTATGTACCTTTATTTGCATGCTGCAGTACTGCGCATGGGGTGATTAGCATACCTGAGCCGAGAGCTGTGCAGATCTGTCATATGCTGGTAGTGCACGTGGAATTGGCTCGTACCTGAATCACTCAGCGGCCATATTTGGCGTTATACTACCTATGCTACCCCTGCGCCTGGTGCAAGCTTCATGAATCCCGGGCATAGTCTTTTTCTTTTTCAACAAATATATAAATGCAGTAGAAAACAGTACAGAATAATTCTTTCTATAATAAACCAATTAACTCAAAATATTGGACCAGAGAAGTGCACCTCGTAGAAATATAAAATCCTTTATTGTCAAAAGTATATTTTATTATACTAAATTTTATTCTAGTATACAGAAATGTATTATATTTCTCTGAGGTGCTCTTCTCTGGTCCAGTATTTTGAGTTAATAGGTTTGTTTTCCTGGACTTGCTCCTTTTATTGGTTCTTTCTATAATAAGTCATATAATATACAACAGGGTATCTACATCCCACTCCCTTCAGCTTCTATGTGTCTAAAGATCCACAGACCACCAGCTTGTAAAGCAACATTTATGACTATCATTACTTGGAATTCTCCCAGAATTCCTCTGCTTGCCTCAGCATTAAAAGCAAGAAAATGGCTGCATGACTTAAGTTTAACACATACTTGTAGACACTAAAACGTGCAAACACTAAGTAAGATTTTTTAAGAAAACAATGAAAACTGAAACTCACTATAACAGTATTACAATATTTTCAGGGGGCATATGACTACAGATACTGATAGGAGCAGTCATATAACTATTCTAGGGCCTACTCTCATACTGTTTAGAATTCACATAAATGCTGTCTGGGAGACATTATTAAAAATCATGCTGATGGTCTGCTATAAGAAGAAAATACAATTTTGGCAGTCAAGATACCCGAGTTATATCTCTTTTAATTTTTATTTATTATTTTATTTATTTACATTTGTTGACCGGGAGTGTCCGACTGGACGTAGGTTCATTTTCAGTGGAGGCCCAGGGAGAAAAGCCCCACAGTTAAAATAAACAGACAGTAGTTACATTGAATTACATAGCGATTAACAATTTGATTAACATAGCAATTACAAACATATTTATAGATGAAGAACATAGTACATCAGTAGACAACTAGAATCTTTATCTGCAAAGTACATAACAGACATTAAATGTTACAATAAGAAGTTCCTGCTGCATAATAAGTACTAGGCTTATGAGCATCTGAGCTTGCTATAATCAAGGTAGTTAGTGGGGTGGAAAGAAACGTAGTGGTTGGATGGGGTAGGTGATATTAGAGTGGGAGTTGCAAGGGCATAGCAAGCATGTTTTTAGGTGTGCTTTTAGTAAAGTTGTGAAGTGGGTGCATGATGGTACGGAGGTAATGTCTGGTGGGATGGAGTTCCATAATTTGGCTATGGCACAAGAGAATAGTGCTTCACCAGCAGAGTTATTGGCTTTAGTGATCTGCAAGTGATTTTTGTTGCTGGATCTTAGTGGTCTGGTGGTGTGATAGGGTTGGAGTAGATTCTGGAGGGATGGGACATTTAGTGGATGGTTTACTAGTTTGTGGGCGAGTGAGAGTTGATACCATTGAGAAGATGAGGTAGTTCAAGCCAGCCCAGTTCAGCAAGTGAGAGACAGTGGTGACTATGGTACGATGCCCCTGTGGCGAATTTGGTGATTTTGTTGTAGCAGGTCTCTAGCTTGTTTAGATCGCATTGCCTTAGGTTGGTATATATTGGGGAGGCATAAAGTAGGGTGGAGATAAGGTGGGAATTTGCTATTGAAATCTTTGCTGCTTTGGTGAGAAGTTGCTTATTTCTGTATAATGCTCCTAGTTTTTTGTGGACTTTTTTATGGTCATGAATATGTGAATGTCAAATTTTAGTTTATTGTCTTTTTCCACTCCTAGCAATTTGGTGTGTTCAGTTGGGTATATAGTGGTGTTGTCTTTTGCTGTGATGTTAAAGTGAGAGTTGTTTTGAGTATGTTTGGTGGGTTGGAAGATGAGTAGTTTAGTTTTGTTTGGGTTGAGTATTAATTGGGCATCAGATAACCAAGTTTCAACAGAGGAAAAGGCTTCCTGTGTGACTTTTTGCAGTTTGGGTAGGGACTGGGCTGAGCAGATGATGGTTGAGTCATCTGCGTATTGCATGAGTGTGCCATGTTTGGTGGCAGAGGCTAGATTATTGGTGAAAACAGAGAGGAGTAGGGGTCCAAGGATGGATCTTTGGGGAACCCCTATGGAGACAGGTAGTTGGGGAGATATGTCATTCTGCCATACAACGGATTGTTGGCGGTCAGACAGGTAACGCTGAAACCAGTTGGTGACTGATTGAGAGAAGGATAGGTTATTGAGGACAGTGATGAGTTGTTTGTGTGGGACCATGTCAAATGCTTTAGATAGGTCTAGGAAAGGAGCAGAGGAGAGAGAGCCATTGTTTTTATGCTGAAGGATAGTGTTAGTAAAGGAGAGTAAGGCAGCGATGGTGCTATGGTTTGGTAGGAAACCATGCCAAGTATTGGAAAGGAGGTTGTTAGTAAGGAGGTAGTATGAGACCTGAGAGTGTCTGCATCTCTCTAGTATTTTGGAGAGTGGAGAGAGAATAGTTATGGGGCGGTAATTGGTTAGTTCTGTGGAGGGGCCGCCTTTGTGGAGGGGAATTATATGTGATACTTTCCACAGTGTGGGAATGTAACTTTCTGATAGAGATCAGTTAATCAAGATAGATACTGGGTAGGCCAGAGCATCAGCTGCAATTTGTAGGTATTCACTTGGGAGGTTGGAGTTCCGGCATGTAGATAGCGAGACGATTACCTGCGAGCTGCAATGCCGAAACAAGAAGGCCATGGGACCGCTAGACCATAGAGCAGTGCGGCCGAAAGTGGGATATGCCATTGGAACCCATGTCAGTGGGAAAAGAAAGAAACAGAGACAACCCCTAAAGCAGCTATGCGGGCTGCAAGCCAACACTGTAAACAGGCGCGGAATGCCAACAACACGTCAAGCCAAATAAACACAAGTAAATCTGTAAAACCACAACTGCTCCACATGTACACACAAAGCACAGAAATAAATCCAATAAGTAAAGTAAAGCAACTGACCTGTAGATCACCAGAAGTCCTCACAAACCCACACACTAAACAGTCCCAGGAAGCAAGTAATATAATCCATAGTAGCTGCAGCTGCAGCAGAATGTATGTACATGCGCATTTTCAAATAGCATGTCCCTGCCAATACAGTCTACGATTATAACATAGCACAAACAGTCCTGAGCTATGCAGAATATATGTAACCTAAATACCACACATATGTGGATATCTAGCAGTGTAGTGCAACTGACAAACGAGTTTCAGACTTCATACCCCTCAGAAAGCACATGCTACTGTAAGACCTGTTGGTGTAACAGCAACCAAGCATGTCACAGCATGATAGACATAATGTGCCAGTGAGTACCACTGTTGGGAATATTTCCATTACATGCCCAACCCATAGTGATGGAGAGGCATGACTGCAACAAACAGCAACTGTTCTACTACAGCCCCCCTAGTGCAATGCCAATTGGGAACATGGAACTCAGGCAAACACAGACTACCAAGCCAACAGCAGGGAATAAATATTGTAGTAGGGGAACACTGTCAGGCAGGAGTGTCAACCCTACATCTAGTCCACAGCAGCATGTGTGTATTGCAGGGGCTGGCAAACCCATCCATTGTTTGCTGGAGCTGGGGTACAGAAGTATGCAGGCCCACGTAGGCAGACAAGGGTGCAACACTGAGTAACTTCCCTATGTAACCTCTGTCACTGAAACTCAGACTAGGGCCCACACCCTGATTGGCCAGCAGGAAAAGCTGGGAGTTAAAGGGGACCTGTTCAGTACACATAGAAAGTGAGTTGCAAGCAAGTCGTGTAGATGCCTACCACACTACAAGCACTTGTCAGACCCATGGCTGTGTAAACTGCACATAGTGAAACCCTAGCAGAATGGGTAGTCAGAACAAGGTGGAGTACAGGCAGCTGCACAGGGAACTGTGGCAGGCAGCACTACAGCACAGGGTACAACACAGGGTGGTGTACAGCAAGTATTGTAATATCTGATAGTGACTTGTACCAGTGATGTCTCTACATCCTGTTCCCAGCTACACTGGCCGTGATGGATACTGAGAGGCCATCAACAAGTGGCGTTACCATGATGGAATCTATGTACCTGTATAGCCCTGGTCAGCTTGACAACAGATACAGCACAGTGCCCAGTCAACGGGGCAAACCAATGCTGGTAGTGGAGGGATACCTCTACCATTTGGAGCGTGAAGTACCACCTAAATGGTACTGGGCATGTATCGAGCGGAGAGTCCAGGCCTGCAGAGGTCGTGCCATCACCGTTCATCAAAATGAGGGGGAGGAATTGCTGAACTCACTGTCACACCAGCACGGGCCAGATGCAACAATAGCCCAGGTAGCTACACTGAAAGCAGAACTGTGGCAGAGGGCAGTAACCGGCCATGACTTGCCAAGCTTGATAATGCAGAGTGTCCTAGGCTCAGCAGATGAAAATGTACTACAAGAGATGCCTTGCCATGCCACCATGTGTCATAGCATAGCCGGGATATGGCAGAGGGCATGGGTATCCATGACCACACCTCCAGTAACACTCGCGGATATTGATGTCAGCCAGTATCCACTCCGTAGTGGCAGCTTTATCCTCTGAAGAAGGTCTGATATGGATGGGAATGATTCCATGGTTCTGCTTAAAATGTCACAGAATCTAACTGATCTGTGCAGATCTGACATCATTCTTGGGGGTGGCACCTTCCCTACATGGGTTGATAAATGTCGCCAGCTGTATACATTACATGGCTATATTGGCACCCCCACCTCCACAAGGATTGTCCCCCTGGTGCACTGTCTCATGAATAGGAAGTCAGAGTCTGCATACAACAGTATGTGGGAGATACTGAAGGGTATGGCTGCAGAACAGGGGTGCACCCTGGCACCACAGTATATTATGACTGATTTTGAGAAGGCAGCGATCCATGCTAGCCATAAGGCATTCCCTAAGAGTATTTTGAAGGGGTGCCTTTTCCACTTCGCACAGATCATTTGGCGCCAGATCCAGCATCACCACCTTGTGGCCCTCTATGGTACGGACACTGATTTCTCAATTGCCATACGCAAGCTAATTGCGTTGGCATTCTTACCAGTGGATGATGTTGTCCCTGCATTTCTGGACATTGTGGTTACGTTACCTGACTTTGAACAGTCTAGTGGCATATTTCTGGATCATTATGTGCGAGGCTGACCACGCAAGTATACATCCCACTGCTCTGCACAGCAACGACTACCATCATCCTACCCTTTGAGGTTTTGGAATGTGTGTGATGTCTCTGACATGGATTTCCTGCAGACTAATAGCCAGGTAGAGGCATGGCATCATCGGCTGAAGGTGTTACTGGGACGCTCTACTGTGCAGCTATCCGACCTTTTGTCTGTTCTGCAACAGGAACAGAACCTGACAGATACCTGACGAGAGTCTCTTTTGAGGGGGATGTCTGTGACACCACGTAGGAAGGCTATTGTTGTAAGGGAGCATCGTCTAAAGCACATCTTGCAACATAAGTGTGACTACATTGATGTGCAGGATTTTCTCCGTGCTGTAGCACATTTCTATAAGTTATGATTATATCAGGGTTTAGTATGCACCAAGCACTGCACACATCACTTTACATATTGTGTTAATAACGGCTTTTCCCACAGCACACAGGTTTCACACTACCACTTTGATGCCCACTTGGCATCCTATGCCAGTCACATGTTCCACTGACAGTTGCACATGGTGGTTTCTAGGGGGGTGTAGAGTGTATCACATAGGGGGTTGTGTCTTCCACCTGTGGTCAGGGTGCAGGGGGTTCCTCTATTCCCACAGGGAATTGTCTGCAGGCATTTGTCACTGCAGCTAAACTGCCATACTGTCATGTGTCCGCATCCAACTGTCACACAGTGGGGTGTCGCACCGCCTAAGTGCCTGAACCAGGGAGGTTGTCTGCTGCTAATTTGGTGGGCTTAAGTTTAGTTAAGAGTTTTTTTTTTATGTTGGAGGTAGGTACAGGAGAAAAATAGAAAAATAGAAGGCAGTGGGGAGATTACTAGTTGAAGGTGTCGGTTGGAGGGGAGGGGGGTTGTGCTGTTTAGCTAGTGATAGTATGGTTTGTGTGAAGTGTGTATTGAATAAGGTAGCAATATTTTTGGAGGAGTGAGGTATGTTAAGAGGAGGGGTACTGACTTTACCTGGGTGGAGGATGGTGTTTATGGAGGACCAGAATTGTTTGGGGCTGTGTTGGGAGGAGTCTAGGACAGACTGGTAGTATTGGAATTTGTCCTGTTTTATTAGCTTTTTGACTCTATTGCGTAGTTCTAGGAATTTCTGTCTAGTTGAGGGGGTTTTGGTTTTGTGCCAGTGCTCCCAGGCTTTATCCCTGTTTTTCATTTCTGACTTAGTGGTTTTCTGTAGCCATGGGGATGGTTGTGCTTTGGTTCTGGAAAGTCTTATGGGGGCATGGTAATTAAGGATGCTCAGGAAGGTAGTATTAAAAAATTCAACTGCGTCATCAAGACTGAGGTACTTTAAAGGATGCCAGTTACATTCTTTGAGGGATGAGATGAATGTGAGTGGGTTAAAGTTTAGTGTTTTACGTATTTGACGGTAGATGACAGGCTTAGCTTGGTATAGGTATTTTTTGAGTAGGAATGTTGGGGAGTGATCACTGAGGCTATCTGATAAACAGCCTGTTATATATGACTGGGGGCTCTTACTGACTAGTATCCAATCCAGGGTAGTGTGCTTGCTGGAGTTTTTATTTATCCTGGTTGGTGACTGAACTAGTTGGGTGAAGCCATGAAGGTTTACATGATGGGTTGGATGGTTGCCAGAACAAGATTGCCAGTCAATACTGAATTCACCTACAATTATAGTTTCTTGGGGGAGATGGTGGGTAGACCAGCTGAGGAGGTTTTCTAGTGGAGGGATGTTTTGTCCAGGTGGGAAGTAGCATCCAATTATGTTGATGGTTTTGTTTTGGTTCATTTTGAGGTTGGTATATATTATTTCTTCATTGCCTATTTGTGGAGCTGATGATTTTAAGATCTGGATGTTTAGATCCTGTTTAAATATTATAGCTACACCACCTCCTTTTTTGTTTAGCCGGTCTACTCTTAGTATGCCATAACCAGTAGGGAGTATTTGCTCACTGGTATTGTGAGGTTTTAGCCAGGTTTCTGTCAGGATGACTATATCTGGGGAGTAAAATTCTATGGTGGCATGCAGTTCATGGACTTTATTAGATATACTTCTAATATTTAGGCTTAGTAGAATGAAGTCACTTGGCTTTCTATTGGCTGTGATATGGGAGAAGTTGTGGTTTCTAGTCTGATTATGAGGATTGGGGTTGGAGATGGTAGGGCCAGGGTTGGGGTGGATGTCTCCACTTAGGGATAGTTTTGATATGCATGAGGTTATTAGTTTTCTCAGTTTTTGAATGTGTTTGTTTATTAGGGAAACTTTATGATTGTGCTCTGTGGGTAATAGGTATGATGGGAAGGTTACTATGTTAAGTTGTAGGGATGTTTTATGTTTAAGTAATATAGTTGGTAGAATATGTGGGTGTGCATAGGGATGGTTCTTGAGTTGGTGGGAAGGGAGCTGTGGGTGGGTGAGACATGAGTGGTGGTGTGAGTAGTAGTACAGTGGTAGTGGTTGATTGGGGGAATGATGGAGCTTTGGTAGGATGTAAGATATGCAAGGAGAGTGCATGCAGTGAGCATAGGTAAGGTATGCTTGTACATGTTAGCTGAGGAGGTGTGATAGTAGTGGGAAGATGGAGGAGGTAGTGTTGGGTTATTGCTGTGGTTGGCTATAGGAAAGATGGGAGGGGTTTGTGAGTGTAATAAAGGTAGGACAACTAGGGGCGAGAGGAAAGAGGGGGCAGGGTGCAGAGTGAAGTGGGTAGAGACCCTGTTAGTATCTCTTATGAGGGGGCTGGAAACAATCAGGTAACAGAGTAAACTAATAAATGAACATATGATAGTGACAAAGGGTGGTTGTAGTTTTAAAAATGGTGCCTGCCATAGGTAATATTTATTAACTGTGGGATTGGCTTAAGGTATTAAACAGGGAAGGGGAGGGGGAGAACAAGGGTGTAAGCAGGCAGTTCTTTTGTACTGCTGCTAATGAGCCAAAGCAAAGAAAATGTTGTGTTTAAGAAACAATCAGAATTGACCAAGGACTGCTCTGAAACTGTAAGTCATTTCTTAACCATTTCTTAGGTGGAAAAACAGGATAACCTTGTATCAGTAGGATACTGTGGTTTCAGTTTAAATTAACAAACACACAGTATTGATCCATTATGATACTGTTTGCTAACAGAAGGGAATAAGAGAGAGTGTGGAAGATGAGTGTGTGTGTGTGTGTGTGGGGGGGGGGGCTGCTTACAAGCCAAAGCAGAGTGCTCCCCAGGGGAAAATGAATATTGGCTCAAACAGGCAGACACATATACTCAAAGTTAACTTTAGCTGTTTGCAGACAGTCCAGACCTGGACTGTGCTTTTCTTATAAGAATGATAAAGGTGGTACCGCAGTTGAATACTTAAGAGTGGTGTTAGGTCTAGAAAAGAAGAGTACAGAGAGGAGTAAGCACTTTTGAGATGGTAAAAATATATTATAAAGATTACAAGAAACACACTGAGCAAATAGCTACTGCATACAGGAAAATATGTCTTGAACCAACTACTAGTGTATGCAGATACTGAGCCAATTGGAAAAAAAACATCTGTTAGAAGAAACCTCATCAGACAGTTGTGCAGTCACAGATAAAAATATAGCAAGCAACACTCTGTCCTGGGTCTCTAATGTGATTATATCTACCAGTAACAGCACAATTATATAGAAATAATTAGACACCAGTATGAGCTGTCTACACATAACACAATTACATGAATAACATTAGTGAACAAGGTGCAGCTATGCAAATAGACCACATGCCATAGTAACTTCCAATAATAAAGCATAAATCATATTAGATGTCTAACACAATTCAACATAAATAAACATAGACAGTTGTAAAATGTCTAACACAATTAAACATAAATAGACATACACGGTTGTAAAACACGTACTGGAGAGACACTGAGCTCCTCGTGGGGCCTGTAGTAGAGTGGATTGTAGTTTTGAAAATGGTGCCTGCCACAGGTAATATTTATTAACTTTGGGATTGGCTTAAGGTAATACACAGGGAAGGGGGAGGGGGAGAACAAGTGTGTGAGCAGGCAGTTCTTTTGTACTGCTGCTAATGAGCCACAGCAAAGACAAGTTTGTGTTTAAGAAACAATCAGAATTGTAGTCAATTCTTAACCATTTCACAGGTGAAAAACAGGATAACCTTGTATCAGTAGGCTACTGTGGTCTCAGTTTAAATTAACAAACACACAGTATTGATCAGTTATGGATACTATTTTTTTAACAGGAGGGAATAAGAGAGAGAGTGGAAGATGAGTGTGTGTGTTGGGGGGGGGGGGGCTGCTTACAAGCCAAAGCAGAGTGCTGTCCAGAGGAAAATGAATATTGGCTCAAACAGGTAGACATATACTCAAAGTTAACTTTAGCTGTTTGCAGACAGTCCAGACCTGGACTGCGCTTTTCTTATAAGAATGATAAAGGTGGTACCACAGTTGAATACGTAAGAGTGGTTTTAGGTCTAGAAAAGAAGAGTACAGAGAGGAGTAAGCACTTTTGAGATGGTAAAAAATATATTGTAAAGATTATAAAAAACAAACTGAGCAAATAACTACTGCATACAGGAAAATATGCCTTGAACCAACTACTAGTATATGCAGATACTGAGCCAATTGGAAAAACATCTGTTAGAAGAAACCTCATCAGAGAGTTATGCAGTCACAGATAAAAATATAATGAGCAGCACTCTGTCATGGGTCTCTAATGTGATTCTATCTACCAGTAACAGCACAATTATATAGAAATAATTAGACACCAGTATGAGCTGTCTACACACACCACATTTACATAAATAACATTAGTGAACAAGGTGCAGCTATGCAAATATACCATACTATTATACTAAAAACAACTTGGTGCAGACAAAATATTAACATGCCATAGTAACTTCCAATCATAAAGCATAAATCATATTAGATGTCTAACACAATTCAACATAAATAAACATTTACAGTTGTAAAATGTCTAACACAATTCAACATAAATAGACATACACGGTTGTAAAACACTTACTGGAGAGACACTGAGCTCCTCAAGTGGCCTGTAGCAGAGTGGATTGTAGTTTTAAAAATGGTGCTTGCCACAGATAATATTTATTAATTTTGGGATTGGCTTACAGTAATAAACAGGGAAGGGTAGAGGCAGAACAAGGGTGTGAGCAGGCAGTTATTTTGTACTGCTGCTAATGAGCCAAAGCAAAGACAAGTTTGTGTTTAAGAAACAATCAGAATTGACCAAGAACTGCTCTGAAACTGTAAGTCATTTCTTAACCATTTCTCAGGTGGAAAAACAGGATAACCTTGTATCAGTAGGCTACTGTGGTCTCAGTTTAATTTAACAAATACACAGTATTGATCAGTTATGGATACTATTTGCTAACAGAAGGGAATAAGAGAGAGAGTGGAAGATGAGTGTGTGTGTGTAGCGGGCTGCTTAAAAGCCAAAGCAGAGTGCTCTACTGGGGAAAATGAATATTGGCTCAAACAGGTAGACACATACTCAAAGTTAACTTTAGCTGTTTGCAGACAGTTCAGACCCAGACTGCACTTTTCTTATAAGAATGATAAAGGTGGTACCGAAGTTGAATACTTAAGAGTAGTGTTAGGTCTAGAAAAGAAGAGTACAGAGAGGAGTA
This sequence comes from Protopterus annectens, assembly GCF_019279795.1. NCBI lineage: Eukaryota > Metazoa > Chordata > Ceratodontiformes > Protopteridae > Protopterus > Protopterus annectens. The sequence continues at coordinate 769,048,464 of NC_056727.1, forward strand.
AGCACTTTTGAGATGGTAAAGATATATTATAAAGATTACAAAAAAAGTACAGTTTTGTACCTACCATAAATGTAGATGTTCGAGGATATCCATTGCTGCAGTCCTGACACATGGGTATTCTGCTGTCCACCATCGGCCCGAATACCAAAGGGCTAGAATCTGGCGTCGGTCATGGCGCTCGAGGCTGACATCAGTATGTGCCAGTACAAATGCGCATGACCGACGCCATACCCTCAGTCTTTCTTGCCTCAGACGTCAGAATGCAAAAAATACCACCCAAAACCCAAACCTAAATAAGGGGGTAGGAGGGAGGGAAATTTGGACTGCAGCAATGGATATCCTCGAACATCTACATTTATGGTAGGTACAAAACTGTACTATGTTTTTCGTCTACCATTGCTGCAGTCCTGACACATGGGTAGAATCCCAGAGCAACGGAAAACAGGGAGGATGGCCAACTACATAGAATTAGGAGCTGCTAACATGCCCTGTAGAATAGCAGTGGCAAACCCAGCCCTAGACCTAGAATAAAGAGGTAAATGATAATGCTTAGCAAATGTATGTACAGAACTCCAAGTAGCTGCCCCCAAAATGTCCTTAGCAGCTACCCCTCTCAAAAAAGCAGTAGAGGTGGCCGTAGCCCTAGTAGAGTGAGGCCTGATCCCAGCAGGAACATCTTTCCCATGATGAGAATAACAAAAAGCAATACAATGGCCAATCCACTTGGAGATAGTGTGTTTTGAAACAGCTTTCCCTTGTGAAGTCAAAGCAAAAGAAACAAACAACTGTTGAGATCTTCTGAACTCTTTGGTTCTGCTCAAATAATATCTTAAATGCCTATGCACATCCAAAGAATGCAAAACTTTCACCCCTTTATTTTGGGGGTCAGCATAAAAAGTAGGCAAAGTATAGATTGGTTCAGTGCCACATTTGAAATTACTTTAGGCATAAAAGTAGGATTAGTACGCAAGGAAACTCTGTCCTTGTGAAAAATCAGAAATGGTTCTACTGCCATGAGGGCCTGTAATTCAGAGACCCTTCGAGTAGAAGTAACATCCAACAAAAAAGCAGTCTTCCAAGACAACAACTTCAACTTAGCTGTAGCTGCAGGTGCAAATGGAGGCAGAGTCAGCTTCTCCAAAACAAAAGTAAGATCCCAGGCTGGAGTGGGAGCTCTTCTCGGGGGTCTTATATTCCTTGCCCCTCTAAGAAACTGTTTAACCAATGGATGAGAAAACAAAGGAGGGTCACATTCATAGTGAGCAGAAATAGCTGCAGCATGCACTTTAACAGAAGAGAAAGACAATCCCTTGTCTAACAAAACAGTCAAATATTGCAAAATACAACTCAAGTTAGGCAATTTAACATCAAAGCCGTGAGCTGCACTCCAAAGAAAAATCTCTTCCATTTATCAGCATAAACTTTCCGAGTAGTAGGACGCCTGGCTTCCAAAAGAACATCCAAAACTTGTTGTGGAAGCTGCAGGCCTTCCCTCCTCAAAACTGAATTCTCCAGGCTGTCAGGTAAAGAGATTGCACACTGATATTGAGAAAATGATTGTCCTCCTGAGTCAATAAGTGAGGAATCTGTGGTAATGGCCAAGGTGTCCCAAGAATTAAACTCCTTAAGAGAGGGTACCAATGTTGTCGAGTCCAATCTGGTGCTATCAGAATCATGCGAGGCATTTCCCTCCTGACTTTCAACAATACCTTTGGAAGAAGAGGCAAAGGAGGAAAGGCATACACGTGCAGGTTTCTCCAGCTGAAGGATAGTGCATCTATTTTCCAGGCTTTCGGATGAAATAGCCTTGTGCAAAACTTTGGCAGTTGATAATTCAGAGGAGAAGCGAACAGATCTATGTCTGGAGTTCCCCAAGCCATGGTCAACTGCAGAAACACCTGATGATCCAACTTCCATTCGAGGATCCACAATCTGTCTGCTCAGAACATCTGCTAAAGAATTTTGTGCTCCTGGCAGAAACAGTGCTCGAAGAGTGATGTGCAGTTTTAAAGCAGTTTCCCAGACTAGCATTGCTTGTCTGCACAATGGATAAGAATGGGTTCCCCCTTGCTTGTTGATGTACCACATGACTGTTGTGTTGTCTGTTCGAATCAACACCAGTCCTGATTGAAGTAGGCTCTTGAATGCTTCCAAAGCAAATTGAACTGCCAGCATCTCTTTCATGTTGATATGTAAATGAAGTAGCTCTGGGGGCCAAAGGTCTTGAATCCATTTTCCTTCGAGATGAGCTCCCCAGGCCGACTCCGAGGCGTCTGTCGTTAATATCTGACATGCCTCTGGCTGGGTCACAGAGAGTCCCTTGTTTAGGTGACATTCCTGAGCCCACCACAGAAATTCTTTTTGTATGCAAGGGAGAATCTGAATGACAGTGTCCAAATCGTGGCTGTGTTGAGTCCACATGCTTTTGAGATACCATTGTAACTTCCTCATATGCAGTTTGGCATTGGGAAGCATTAGAATACAAGATGCCATGAACCCTAAGGCTTGAAGGACTGTCTTTGCAGCCAGCCTGGACATTACTGAAAGCTGTTGGAAGTATTGATGAAGATGTCTTTGTTTGTCCAGGGTAAGAAATGCCATCTGGGTTGCTGTAATCAGTCTCACACCCAGAAAACACATCTCTTGTGAGGGTACTAGACTGGACTTTATTTCGTTCACAGAATACCCTAGGCATCTTAAAACTGTCATTACATAGTGAAGATGTTGAAGAAGTTCTTGCTTGCCTTGAGCCAGAAACAAACAGTCGTCCAGATAAGGATAAATTTGAATTCCTTGTAGTCTGAAAAAAGCAATTACTGGAGCCAGGACTTTTGTGAATACCCTGGGCGCAGTAGACAAGCCAAAGGGCAATGCAGAGAACTGACAATGCAAATTCCCATTCCGAAATCTCAGGAACTTCCTGGAACTGGGCCCGATAGGAATGTGAAGATAGGCCTCTGTGAGCCTTGCCCAGCATAGGCAGCAACTGCTGCAACGTCAACATCTTGAACTTTGGAATTTCCAAAAAGGTGTTTAGAATGGACAAATCCAGAATTGGTCTCCAAGTATTTACTTCCTTTGGCACTAAGAAAAGACGGGAATAAAACCCTGTGCCTCCTTCAGCAGAAGGTACTTCCTGTATTGCCCTCCACTGAAGCAGAGAAGAAATGTTTTGCCCGTGCTTCCAGTCTTTGCTGATGAGGCACATCTGGCATACCTTTGACAGGAGAGAAAGTGTGGAAATAAAATTTGTAGCCTCGATGTACAATGTCCAATACCCATTTGTCCTGGGTAACCAAATGCCAATACTTTGCGAAAAGTCCCAGTTTTCCTCCTAGAGGAGCTGCCAGCATGGCAGAGTCCGGCAGCTGAAGACGCAGGTCATTGAGTTTGTTTCGAAAGGACTGATCCCTGCCCTCCCCAGCAGAAGGGTAAAAGAACCCAAAGTCCTAGGAGTAGCGGCCCTGAGAGGAAGCTCTACCCCTACCTCGCCTAGACCTGCCCCTAGACTGATAATCTGAAGAGGGAAAAGACCACCCTTTAGTAGGCCAATTCCTACTGAACTTAGGGGGCTGAACCTGTAAACAATCCTTAACTGTCTGCATAGACTTAGCTTTTTCCTCCATTTTTTCAAAACTGATTCAACCGGAGGGCCAAAAGAACATCAGACTGCAAAGGAGCATCCATAATCCGAGCCTTAACATGCTCTGACAATGTCTGAACTTTTAACCAGGCATGCCTGCGAAGAACTGAACTAGTAGCAGCCACCCTGGAAGAAGCCTGTAAAGCATCAAAACCATACTGCAAAGAATGCTTACCAACTTGTTCTGAAACATGCACTAAATCCTGAAGCTCTTTACATTCGATACCTTCAGATAAAGCATCAACTTTACATTTCAATTGGCCCAGCAAATAATTTCGACAATGTAAAGCTCTCATAGCTAAAGTGGAAGAGGTATACAACTTCTTACCCCACCTATCCAGAGCTCTAGCAACCTTGTCCAAAGGAACTGGAGTCTTAACCACAGCAGCCCTGACACCCTTGGGGCCTTGAGTAATGGTGTCTGGGTCAGCCCTAGGACCCTTGTATAAATACTAGTGAGCTTCCGGTACCCTGCAGTATCTATCTGGTTTAGCAGGGGCAGGAGGCAAAGAGTCAGGGTTAAGAGAAGCCTCAGAAAAAACAACCCGAACAACATCCAATACAGGGGGAATAGCCAAAGGCCTATGCTGAAGCAAAAACAAGAATTCTCTAAGCCTTTTACGAGAATCAGAATAATCCTGGCCTTCCCATTTAAAATGCTCCCTCATGGAATGCAAGGTTTCAGAAAAAGAAAAATCTTCAGGAGGGGACACAGAGGGAGGAGAATCCTCAGCCTCTGAATCAGAGTAGGAGGAAATCCTGGAGCTCTTCCACAGAAGAATCAGAGTCATTGGAAGACTGATCCAGACCCTCTATCCCTGGCTCTACCCTGGGCCTTTTCTCAGGGGGAGGCATAGAACCCCTAATTAAAGTAATCAAATCCTCCGCCACCTTTAACATGTGCTTTCTAGGAGCTGGACCCGTGGACAGACACCAGCAGGGGCAGATTTAGATTTAGAAAGGCTTTTACTATGAGAAGGGAGGCCTAGAAACTCTGTGAGGGAGGGAACCACCGACACATGAGAAGCCCCTTCAGCCTGGCCTACAACAGGAGAAGCCACTTCCTGAAGTAGCAAAGGCTCCCTGGAGACTCGCTAAACTGTCAGAAGGAGCCGTTGAAGTAGTCGGTGGCACTACGAACCGGCGTCATAATGGACTCATCTTGTTTGGACCGCAAAGGATTACTCTTTGCGTTTTTAGCCGAACTGGGCGGAGAATCCGGCGGCATGTTATAATTGCACCGTTACCAAACACTAGCCTAGCACAGTCCAAGCGACATTTAATAGTGCGCTTATCAAAGGCAGCACAAAAGCGACACCCAACAACGCCGTGCTCAGGCCCTAAACAAGGAATACAGAGTAAATGGTAATCCCTATGAGGAATCTGTTTCCCACAAGAAATACAGTTATTAACTTTTTCTGATATCCGGTAATACTGAGGCAAGAAAAGACAAAAGTGTCTAACGGGGTACTCAGCCAGTATGGTCTCCGGTCTGAAACTCGAAAACCGACAATTCCAGAAAGCCGAACGGCACTTGCAAACACTGCTTCTGCTTAGGACCACGCGGCAAGAAAGACTGAGGGTATGACGTCGGTCATGCGCATTTGTACTGGCACATACTGATGTCAGCCTCGAGCGCCATGACCGACGCCAGATTCTAGCCCTTTGGTATTCGGGCCGATGGTGGACAGCGGAATACCCATGTGTCAGGACTGCAGCAATGGTAGACGAAGAACATCAAACTGAGCAAATAGCTACTGCATACAGGAAAATATGTCTTGAACCAACTACTAGTGTATGCAGATACTGAGCCAATTGGAAAAACATCTGTTAGAAGAAAGAACCAAGATGCTCTTCTCCGAAAAAAAGGAAGCCAATCTGGTGGACCCCTGCTATAAACAAGCTATACAGCAGAAGGAAGGAACTGTTGCAGAAAAGAGGAAATCCCAGTATGCAAAAAACTCCCTCGCCAGCCTCAATAAGAAGCTGAGATTCCTCATAAAATCCTCAAAAGCTAGTTATGAAAATAAAATTGCCAAAGATTCCAAAGACAACCACAAGGCATTCTATAGTTATGTCAAGAATCTAAATGGCAATGCTCAGATCTGCTCTGAGCTACAACTGAATGGCATTAAATATACTGATCACAAGAATATTTCCAATATCCTGGCAGATCGATTTAGTGCCAACTTCACTCCCCTCTCACCCCCTAAAGGGCCCATCTCAATACCAAAAGATTACCAAATTCCGATAATCACAGTCACACAGGTAGAAACAGCACTCCCCAAAGCTAAGAATACAGCATCCATGGGACCAGATGACATCCCAGGCTGTGTACTACATGAACTACAAAATGAACTGGCATCCCACCTAAGTGTCATGTTTAATCATAGCCTCACCTCAGGCTTCATGCCCACTGAGTGGCACACAGCTACAGTTACCCCACTCCACAAGGGAGGATCTGCCTTGGATCCTGGGAACTACCATCCCATCAGTCTGACAAGCCTGATCTGCAAGGGTATGGAACGCATTATCATGGAACTTATAAACAAAGACATTGGCAACCTCCAGACACTAGACCCCTCCCAGTTTGGGTTTGTGAAAGGCCAATCTTGTCTCCTGAATCTGATTGACTTCTTCGAATCAGTCTCTAGAGCTGTGGACGAGGGTAAGGTGGTCCACACAGCCTATCTGGACATCACCAAGGCCTTCGACACCATCCCCCACTCTGGAATCATAGATAAACTACTAAGCTGGGCATAAATCCCTACGTCACTCGATGGGTTGCCAACTGGCTTACTGACAGAACCCAGACTACAAAAGTAGCTGACTCCAAATCCAGCTCCAGAAAAGTGACAAGTGGAGTACCTCAGGGTTCAGTCCTGGGACCACTCTTGTTTGGCATCAACTTCTCTGAAGTACAGGCCAACACTAAGGGACTCTGGCTAACAAAGTTTGCAGATGACTGCAAACTGGGAGCCATTATTGAATCCCCAAATTATGTGGATATTCTACAAAAGGGCCTTACAGAAACATATGCCTGGTGCCAGAGCCATGGGCTCAAGCTTAATGCCAAGAAATGTATAGTTATCCCCTTTGGAAAAAAACATGTACCTATGAACTACCACATAGGTGGCAGGACACTAAACATCAAAAGTATGATGAGAGACTTAGGGACACAAGTGGACAGTGGTCTCACTTTCAATAACCACATCGCCACAACAGTTAGGAAATCCTTCTACATGGCACACCTCATCACTAAGGGCTTTTCATCCAGAAAAAAGGAGGTCATTGTCCCACTGTACTCATCCCTCATTAGACCCATTATAGAGTATAATGCCCCATTTGGTATGTACCTCACAAGACATCTGCAACAGCTGGAAAGGCCACAGAAATACCTCACTAAAAGAATCACAGGCCTAAAGCAAATGCCATATGCTGACTGTCTAAAAAATCCAGCCATACTCTGTGGCATATCGTCTACTCAGAGGCAATCTCTGCTTAACATACAAGACCATGTCAAACCCTGAGCTGTTGGACATGATCCACTTAAAGAAATCCCAATCCCTCAGAGCCACACGCTCCAGGGATCTAAACCTTATCATCACAATGAACAAAACATGCTGGAGGAATAAGTTCCTGACCCAGAGACTCCCCATACTCTGGAATAGACTGCCCATACATATCAAGCAGAGTGCCTCATTGGCCCTCTTCAAAAGAAACCTTAATGATTGGATGGGAGATAGGAAATTCACCCCGGGGATCATGTCAGTCACCCTGCTAGACAGGGGCCCAGAGAAGTAAATATTGTGGGAAAAAAATTCCAGGGAATTGTTATGGCTAGGCTTGCATAGGCCTTAGGGCCGATAACCTAGTACCAACCTATGAACCTATGAACCTAGTTATGCAGTCACAGATAAAAATATAGCGAGCAGCACTCTGTCCTGGGTCTCTAATGTGATTCTATCTACCAGTAACAGCGCAATTACATAGAAATAATTAGACATCAGCATGAGCTGTCTACACACAACACATTTACATGAATAATGTTAGTGAACAAGGTGCAGCTATGCAAACAGACCATACAGTTATACTAAAAAAAACTTGGTGCAGACAACATGCTAGCATGCCATAGTAACTTCCAATAATAAAGCATAAATCATATTAGATGTCTAACACAATTCAACATAAATAAACATATGCAGTTGTAAAATGTCTAACACAATTCAACATAAATAGGCATACACGGTTGTAAAACACTTACTGAAGAGACACTGAGCTCCTCATGGGGCCTGTAGCAGAGTGGATTGTAATTTTAAAAATGGTGCCTGCCACCGGTAATATTTATTAACTTTGAGAATGGCTTAAGGTAATAAACAGGGAAGGGGTGGGGAGAACAAGGTGTGAGCAGGCAGTTCTTTTGTACTGCTGCTAATGAGCCAAATCAAAGACATGTTTGTGTTTAAGAAACAATCAGAATTGACAAAGGATTGCTCTGAAACTGTAAGTCATTTCTTAACCATTTCTCAGGTGGAAAAACAGGAAAACCTTGTATCAGTAGGCTACTGTGGTCTCAGTTTAAATTAACAAACACACAGTATTGATCAGTTATGGATACTATTTGCTAACAGAAGGGAATAAGAGAGAGTGTGGAAGATGAGTGTGTGTGTGTGTGTGTGTGTGTGTGTGTGTGTGTGTGTGTGTGTGTGTGTGTGTGTGTGTGTGTGTGTGTGTGTGTGTGTGTGAGGGGGGAGGCTGCTTACAAGCCAAAGCAGAGTGCTCTCCAGGGGAAAATGAATATTAGCTCAAACAGGTAGACACATACTCAAAGTTAACTTTAGATGTTTGCAGACACTTCAGACCCGGACTGCGCTTTTCTTATAAGAATAATAAAGGTGATACCGCAGTTGAATACTTAAGAGTGGTGTTAGGTCTAGAAAAGAAAAATACAGAGAGGAGTAAGCACTTTTGATATAGTAAAAATATATTATAAAGATTACAAAAAGCAAACTGAGCAAATAGCTACTGCATACAGGAAAATATGTCTTGAACCAACTACTAGAATTTGCAGATACTGAGCCAGTTGGAAAAACATCTGTTAGAAGAAACTTCATCAGACAGTTATGCAGTCACAGATAAAAATATAACGAGCAGCACTCTGTCCTGGGTCTCTAATGTGATTCTATCTACCAGTAACAGCATAATTACATAGAAATAATTAGACATCAGCATGAGCTGTCTACACACAACACATTTACATGAATAATGTTAGTGAACAAGGTGCAGCTATGCAAACAGACCATACAGTTATACTAAAAAAAACTTGGTGCAGACAACATGCTAGCATGCCATAGTAACTTCCAATAATAAAGCATAAATCATATTAGATGTCTAACACAATTCAACATAAATAAACATATGCAGTTGTAAAATGTCTAACACAATTCAACATAAATAGGCATACACGGTTGTAAAACACTTACTGAAGAGACACTGAGCTCCTCATGGGGCCTGTAGCAGAGTGGATTGTAATTTTAAAAATGGTGCCTGCCACCGGTAATATTTATTAACTTTGAGAATGGCTTAAGGTAATAAACAGGGAAGGGGGTGGGGGAGAACAAAGGTGTGAGCAGGCAGTTCTTTTGTACTGCTGCTAATGAGCCAAATCAAAGACATGTTTGTGTTTAAGAAACAATCAGAATTGACAAAGGATTGCTCTGAAACTGTAAGTCATTTCTTAACCATTTCTCAGGTGGAAAAACAGGAAAACCTTGTATCAGTAGGCTACTGTGGTCTCAGTTTAAATTAACAAACACACAGTATTGATCAGTTATGGATACTATTTGCTAACAGAAGGGAATAAGAGAGAGTGTGGAAGATGAGTGTGTGTGTGTGTGTGTGTGTGTGTGTGTGTGTGTGTGTGTGTGTGTGTGTGTGTGTGTGTGTGTGTGTGTGTGTGAGGGGGGAGGCTGCTTACAAGCCAAAGCAGAGTGCTCTCCAGGGGAAAATGAATATTAGCTCAAACAGGTAGACACATACTCAAAGTTAACTTTAGATGTTTGCAGACACTTCAGACCCGGACTGCGCTTTTCTTATAAGAATAATAAAGGTGATACCGCAGTTGAATACTTAAGAGTGGTGTTAGGTCTAGAAAAGAAAAATACAGAGAGGAGTAAGCACTTTTGATATAGTAAAAATATATTATAAAGATTACAAAAAGCAAACTGAGCAAATAGCTACTGCATACAGGAAAATATGTCTTGAACCAACTACTAGAATTTGCAGATACTGAGCCAGTTGGAAAAACATCTGTTAGAAGAAACTTCATCAGACAGTTATGCAGTCACAGATAAAAATATAACAAGCAGCACTCTGTCCTGGGTCTCTAATGTGATTCTATCTACCAGTAACAGCATAATTATATAGAAATAATTAGACACCAGTATGAGCTGTCTACACACAACACAATTACATGAATAACATCAGTGAACAAGGTACAGGTATGCAAATAGACCATACTATTATACTAAAAACAACTTGGTGCAGACAAAATGCTAGCATGCCATAGTAACTTCCAATCATAAAGCATAAATCATATTAGATGTCTAACACAATTCAACATAAATAAATATATACAGTTGTAAAATGTCTAACACAATTCAACTTAAATAGGCATACACTGTTGTAAAACACTTATTGGAGAGACACTGAGCTCCTCATGGGGCCTGTAGCTGAGTGGATTGTAGTTTTAAAAATGGTGCCTGCCACAGGTAATATTTATTAACTTTGGGATTGGCTTAAGGTAATAAACAGGGAAGGGGGAGGGGGAGAACAAGGGTGTGAGGAGGCAGTTCTTTTGTACTGCTGCTAATGAGCCAAAGGAAAGACAAGTTTGTGTTTAAGAAACAATCAGAATTGACCAAGAAATGCTCTGAAAGTGTAAGTCATTTCTTAACCATTTCTCAGGTGGAAAAACAGGATAACCTTATATCAGTAGACTACTGTGGTCTCAGTTTAAATTAACAAACATACAGTATTGGTCAGTTATGGATACTATTTGCTAACAGAAGGGAATAAGAGAGAGAGTGGAAGATGAGTGTGTGTGTGTGTGTGTGTGTGTGTGTGTGTGTGTGTGTGTGTGTGTGTGTGTGTGTGTGTGTGTGAGGGGGAGGCTGCTTACAAGCCAAAGCAGAGTGCTCTCCAGGGGAAAATGAATATTGGCTCAAACAGGCAGACACATACTCAAAGTTAACTTTAACTGTTTGCTGACAGTTCAGACCCGGACTGCACTTTTCTTATAAGAATGATAAAGGTGGTACCGCAGTTGAATACTTAAGACTGGTGTTTGGTCTAGAAAAGAAGAGTACAGAGAGGAGTAAGCACTTTTGAGATGGCAAAAATATATTATAAAGATTACAAGAAACAAACTGAGCAAATAGCTACTTCATACAGCAAAATATGTCTTGAACCAACTACTAATATATGCAGATACTGAGCCAATTGGAAAAAACATCTGTTAGAAGAAACTTCATCAGACAGTTATGCAGTCACAGATAAAAATATAGCGAGTAGCACTCTGTCCTGGGTCTCTAATGTGATTCTATCTACCAGTAACAGCACAATTATATAGAAATAATTAGACACCAGTATGAGCTGTCTACACACAACACATTTACATAAATAACATTAGTGAACAAGGTGCAGCTATGCAAATATACCATACTATTATACTAAAAACAACTTGGTGCAGACAAAATAATAACATGCCATAGTAACTTCCAATCATAAAGCATAAATCATATTAGATGTCTAACACAATTCAACATAAATAAACATTTACAGTTGTAAAATGTCTAACACAATTCAACATAAATAGGCATACACGGTTGTAAAACACTTACTGGAGAGACACTGAGCTCCTCATGGGGCCTGTAGCAGAGTGGATTGCAGTTTTAAAAATGGTGCCTGTCACAGGTAATATTTATTAACTTTGGGATTGGCTTAAGGTAATAAACAGGGAAGGGGGGGTACAAGGGTGTGAGCAGGCAGTTATTTTGTACTGCTGCTAATGAGTCAAAGCAAAGACAAGTTTGTGTTTAAGAAACAATCAGAAGTGACCAAGGACTGCTCTGAAACTGTAAGTCATTTCTTATCCATTTCTCAGGTGGAAAAACAGGATAACCTTGTATCAGTAGGCTACTGTGGTCTCAGTTTAAATTAACAAACACACAGTATTGATCAGTTATGGATACTATTTGCTAACAGAAGGGAATAAATGAGAGAGTGGTAGATGAGTGTGTGTGTGTGTGTGGGGGGGGGGCTGCTTACAAGCCAAAGCAGAGTACTCTCCAGGGGAAAATGAATATTGGCTCAAACAGGTCGACACATACTCAAAGTTAACTTTAGCTGTTTGTAGACAGTTTAGACCCGGACTGCGCTTTTCTTATAAGAATGATAAAGGTGGTACCGCAGTTGAATACTTAAGAGTGGTGTTAGGTTCAAAGTTATCTTTAGCTGTTTGCAGACAGTTCAGACCCGGACTGCGCTTTTCTTATAAGAATGATAAAGGTGGTACCGCAGTTGAATACTTAAGAGAGGTGTTAGGTTCAAAGTTAACTTTAACTGTTTGCAGGCAGTTCAGACCCAGACTGTGCTTTTCTTATAAGAATGATAAAGGTGGTACCACACTTGAATACTTAAGAGTGGTGTTAGGTTCAAAGTTAACTTTAGCTGTTTGCAGACAGTTCAGACCTGGACTGCGCTTTTCTTATAAGAATGATAAAGGTGGTACCGCAGTTGAATACTTAAGAGTATCCTTTAGTGCATAAACCTGGAATATTTAAACAAATATAACAGCTCATTTTCTGGCAAGATACACATTAAAGCCCAGCTACACCATTTGAGTTTCATTTCAATTAATGGTTTTTGCTTGTTTCTAGTAGAAGAATGATATCAGACAGGACTGGTTGGATTTCTAGTTTTCTGTTTTAAAAAACATGCAGTCTGATGTCTTTCATCCTGTCTGTACTCAGTACATCTATAAGACTGGTCATTAGTTTACAATGGTAAAACTTGACTATGGCTGGTCTATAGCTATCGACTAACTCGCTTCTCCCACCAATCAATAGGCACCACTGTTATCCTTTCATAGAAGGCTGACTTTGTTCTTAAGTTAAAGAGAGAGAGTAGTTTTATCAACAGCTGTATTACATATGAGGTCATCTTTTCTGCCCTATCTACCTTTGACCCCCAATATGTTTTTCACATCCTCCCTAATGGATACCTTCTCATCTGCCCATCTGCATTAATCCCTGACAAAATGCATCTCCCATACCGTGACCCTGTTGGTTCTCTAGAAGAAATACAATGATTTTTTTTTCCTAAATGTCTATATGCCAGCCTGCCTCCTTGTACCATTTTCTACCATCAGGTTACCCAGTCTCTAGTCTTGCACTTTTCTTCATTCCTCTAAGTAAAAATAAATAAATACACACATAATTATTAATATTGTGTTTGTGCTAGTCTGCCTTCCAGGTTAGCCTTGATTTTAATTTTCTTCTTTATCGCTTTCATGCACCTCTGCCTTTCATCCGCTCCATTTCTTCATCTTATTGCACTACTTCTCCTTCTTCTAACTGTTTTCATCATCTCTTTTCTCAGCACTTCATTTTTCTTAACTTTGTGTCTTTAGTTTTTTTCACAAAGTAACATATAATTATAATGCCTAAGTCCTCCCAGTGTATCTTTATAGCTCAGCATTACTTGAACCCCTTTCTACCTTAAGATGTTACTTACCACTGCTTATCCCAAGAGTGAGCCATCTATATGTTTGTAGCCACAGATCTGTTTGATATTTTATGCAATTTTACCATTCTGTAAATAGAAGCTCAAGCCATACTGTTATACAGTCATTACACATTAAAGTTTATCATACTCCCCCCTTTTCTTTTCTCAGTGATCTATATTCAAGAGTGTGACAAGCCCTCTTTACCCCAGGGTAGTAACTAAGGAGCCTCAATCCTCACCACTGTCTCTGGTAAGAAAGTGTCACTAAAAGCAGGGATAGAAATATACAATTTCCCCTAAGAGTACACTGGGAACAAGCTCCAAACCTGAGACTAGACTATATGCTTCACTCCAGGTCCCCAAATGAGTCTCCACACTAACCATTGCAGATCACTGTGTCCCAGTAATAGGTATCTGACACATTCACTCTTAAATGTCTGATATTCACACATACACATACTCTTGGGAAAGAATAACACAGATTTAACTGCTGTGTTTCTTTGCCCAAATTGCAAGTTAATGGCTGCCACCAGTCAAATACCACAATACCATTCAAAAGGGATGTTCAATTATATTGGGTAAAATAGATATTGAAACAAATGGTAGCATGTATCCCAAACAGTAAGGCATTTTGGAGTGGCCCTGGTGTTATCCCAGTAAGCATAAACACTCTCAAGATACTAAAAATATTAATTAAATAACCAGCCACAATGAGCAGTAGTAAAACATGTAATAATAAATAAAAGGATTTAAAACATGTAAATACTGAATAACTGATTCCAATAAACAACAGAGTTTCACACACACAGGAAATATAAAAATAATACTGTAGGATAGAGCTCACATTGAGTTTAGAAAACTTCAAACTATCTGTAGTTCCCTCACTATCAGAAGATTAATTGTCCCTATCTAATCTAACTAACTCAGCAAGGTAAGATTATACCCTTACTTCTGCAAGGTAAGATGATAAATTATGTCCACACTCCAAGCTGTTGACTCTCCAGAGCGACTGGAACAACTGTCCTGGAAATAACTGGACTACTACTGTTGAACAGCTCTGGAAAACAACTACTGAACAATAACTGAAAAAATGACTTAGAACCCACTTTTTATAGCAGATCATTTTCAAAAGTAACAGGAAGCTGCCATGAGAATTCTACTCTCATATCAGACTTTGAAAAGTAAATAAACAGCTACAGTGAAGATTCTATTCTCCCAGCCCTGGCACACAATGACATCACATCTAGGTTAGCTGACACTGGCATAACCCGATTTCAGAATTCTTTTTACAAAGAACTTGTATATTCGGTTAACCAGAACACTGTTTGACATTCAAACATCTTGCATAGATCAGACTGATAATCAAAAGACAGACTTATTTACAGAATTATAGCTAGCCATGCTGGCATATATAACACAGGATAATTTACAATTATATACAAATATTTACAAAACTTCAGGCAGTCATGCTAGCACAGATAACAATATCCAATATCCTCACAATGAGTACCATATAATATATCATTTTGTCTTTTTGAGAACATTTTGCTCAAGCCTAGGTTCTAGTACTGCTTCTCGTAAGTCTGTTTCCATTTCTTTATCCTAGAAGTGAGTATTGTCCACTGCTGAAAGGTTGAGACATATCATTAGTGTCCCTGTCCTTTTTGTCAGATTTGCTAGTCTGACATCATACTATTTTCTAGCATCAAGAGGACCTGTACAACACTGTTACACTAAAAGTTCCCTAATCTCTTCACCTAGGCCCCAAGATGGAAGAGATCTTCCTGTACAAAACAGGTAAACTCCAGTAGCAGTACATGCAACTTGAATTAGCAAAACAGGACTATAAATTAAAAAAAAAACAACCTATATACACACACACACACACACACACACACACATATATATCTATCTATATATATATATATATATATATATATGGGTCTAGGACACATGCTCGACTAGCATATGTCCGAAACACAAAACATTGAACACACATACACGAAAGCGCCTAACATCGAAAAGTGCTTCCGTGTATGTGCAGTTAAAAAAAAAATCTACATTTACCTGCACACACCCCCCCCCCACATCCCCCTACTTTATTATTCTCACTCCGAGATTGCAGTACAGTGGGGAAAAGGGAATTTTCCCTTACCCGCACTGTAGTCCTATCTACGAAACAGGCACACATACACGGAAGCGCTTGTCAATGTTAAGCACTTTCGTGTCTGTGTGTTCAATGTTTTATGATTGTGTCCGGATCCCATATAGATATATATATATATATATATATATATATATATATATATATATATATATATATATATATCTTTAACATGTACAACTCCAATTCATCCTTGAACAAGTAATCGGTTATCAGTATTATGAAAAAATACATAAAAACTAAAGAAATGACCAGGAACAAACCATATTAAAATCTTAATGAGCTTATGCATTAGAAAATATCAAACAGAAATTTTTCAACATTGAGTGCTCCAACATAACCAAACCTAGTTTAATAAGTGTCTCCTTTGAATGACAAAGAGAGAGAGATGTCAAATAATATGGTGCAAGGCTTGCACCAGTAACAATATAAAAAAGAAATTTGTGTGCATGTGTAGTCATAAGGAAAGGATACCAGGGTAACAGCATGACAGAAACACTGTCCATTGAGTGTAACCCTAGAGAAAATACACATGAATTTAAAACAAAATAGTACAGACTGAACATTAACACACATTTCAGTACATAAAATGTATTGATAACATTCAACATATCTGGAAGGAAAACACAAAGCATTGGACTTGAATAATTTGTATGTAAAAAAAAAATAATAACTAATAATCTGAGCAAGTCTGAGATGGAGACAGTTATGAGACTGCCAGGAAGTTTCCTATAAACAAGAAATTATTTCAGAAATTTGGTATAAATATTTAAGAATTATTAAATCAGACAGCTTTGAAATGGTTGTATGAGATGACTTGAATTTATCCTAACATACTGGATTTTCTCTCCCAAAGTAGTACTAACAGGAATATTTTAAATACAATTGTTTTATGATCTAATTTAAAACTACTTTAAACTTTTTACGGAGAAGGAATTTTGCATGCTACAGCTAAGTGATCCATATTCAAACCGGATTGTTTTTTGACCATTGAAGTCATTCACAATGGCATTTGGTACATAGAATTAGAACAGACTATCTTTGCCAATGTAACATTACCACTTTTATTGAAATGTGGCAGTTTTGAGTAACACTTTTAAAGGATATTTTAAGGTTTTGCCATGTCCCACATCACTTGCTATACAACTAGATATGGAATAATCTGTGCTGTTAGTCTAAAACTAATTGCCTGAAACAGATAAGATCAAAGCTTATTTCTCTGACCACATTAACTTGAACCCCTACAGTCTAGACAAAATGTACACTGTACTCTGGGTTGTACGTCTTTAAATAAAAGTAATTCTCTTCTTCCTTGATTGTAACATTCTTATGCAAAAGTAGCTATGTATTTATATAATACAAGATTAGGAGAGGTACTTGTACACCCACATTGTTAGATTTAGGGATACTTCTAGTCAGCAACAGTTGTTTAGCACTTAAAATCTCAGTCATTTACCTAGGTAGAATCTGTAATGATTGTTCTAAAATTGTTTTATGTATTCTTCTCTCTGTTGCCTGCCAGCCATCATGTTTCTCATGTTACAACTTATGAAGAGGACCTACCCTTTATGCACATGCACGTTTTTGTTTCCACACAACCTAATTTAATTCCACTGGACAGCACTAATGAGAATGCACAGCATACCTACTGCCAGGTGTGTGTGTGCACACTGTGGCCCTTACAATGCATTTGTGTGGACATCTATGTGTTGATAATATCACCATTTCAGCAGGTTGGGGTTCATTGCTTACACCAGGGTATGCAAGCCAGTTTCAGCAGCTCACTCCAATACTAATTGGTGGGCCCCTCTATTCCTTTAGTCAGTAAGAATCCTGCATTGTCTCAGCTACAGTCAATACTTCCTCACAGCTATGACCGACACAAAACATCTGTTCTAATCTCTATGAGGGATGTGTTATAACTGATTTCTCTAACAATGCAGGGCACAATTTAACATGCAAATCCAATCTAATCAGCTCATTAGGATAAAATCTATATATCTGTATTTAACATCTCACTTTTTAGACAGAAAAATAGCTAGATGTTTATATTAGTATAGATGTAGCTATGAATATGTCTATGAGGTTTCATGCATCATTTTACAGGGACTATTATAAATGAATCTTAAAACTATTCTAAGTAACTCATAGGTTATTTACCTCAAAATCAAACTTTTCAACATTTATAAAGTCATTTTGAATAAATTAACTTCTCATACCATAGAATCTTTTTTAAATTTGAAACAGCACATATAGCATTGCAGTTTCTTCAATGACCTCTCATATGTAAAGAATTTAACAAGAAGTTTATGGTGGAGATCAGGTGTTACTTTGGAATTGTTTTTACTGTACTGTATATTCACCTAGAGATATATAACATTAGGCTTTTTCCCCTGCAGCTCCAGTAGGTTATGTTCCACATATTTTTATATAATAGGACTGGTTATGAAACTTCTGATTATTCTTCCTGAAACTTGAATTTGGTATATTACCCTCGTAAAGATATCTGCAACTTCTTCTATACAACTTATAGACTTTCTCATGCCCTTAAGATTCTTACCTTGACCCTGACCTCTAAATCTGAAAACATTCTACAGTTTCTAACACTGTAGTACTTCTATATCTACTGAGTTTTTCTAGAATTTCTTTTACTCTTTTTTGATATTTAGGCATCAGAAACTTAGTTGAAATAGATAATAAGTTTTTCAACCTCCTACCCATTAACAGTTGAGGTGGTGAGAAACAAAGATTGACTCCATATATCATAGGTTCATAGGTTCATACTAGGCTATCTGCCCTAGGGCATTTATAAGCCTAGCCAGAGTGTGTTTGGCTTTCGCCACCCATTTTAAATTAATTTTGCTATGCCCTTTTTCGAGGTTAGTATACTGTGCCTCTGTCTAACAGTGACACAGAAGTGATACCCGGGGTAAACCTACGATCTCCCATTCACTCATCAAGATTCCTCTTGAAGAGAGTCAATGAGGGACTCTGCCTAACCTGGACTGAGATTTTATTCCAGAGTGAAGGGAGCCTCTGGGTTATGAATCTGTCCCTCCAGCATGTCCTATTTATTTCAGTGCTGAGGTTCAAGTCCCTCGAGTGCGTAGCTGGATGGGATTTGGATTTTCTGAGGTGCAGCATGTCCATTAATTCCGGATTGGACATGGCTTTATACGTCAGGCACAGATCGCCTCTGAGCAGGTGGTATGCCACTGAGTAGAGCTGGAGTTTCTTTAACGGGGCAGTATATGGCATCTGTTTGAGCCCCTTGATCCTCTTTGTGAGGTACTTTTGGGGTCTTTCCAGTTGCTGCAGGTGTCTGGTAAGGTACATCCCAAAAGGGGCATTGTATTCAATTATGGGCCTGATGAGGGATGAGTAAAGAGGCACGATGATGTCCCCTGATCTAGATGTGAATCCCTTCATGATTAGGTGGGCTATATAAAATGTTTTTCTAACCACTTTGGCCATGTGGTTGTCAAATGAGAGATTGCTATCAACTTGTGTCCCCAGGTCCCTAATTACTTCTTCTGTACTTAATGGATTACCACCTATGTGGTAATTTGTGGGCACTTTGTTTTTGCCAAAGGGATGACTATACACTTTTGGCGTTTAGCTTGAGGCCATGGCTCTGGCACCAGTTGTCTGTTTCTATGAGGCCCTTTTGGAGGATGCTTGTGTCGGCTGGAGAGTCTATTATGGCGCCCAGTTTGCAGTCATCTGCAAACTTGGTCAGCCACAGTCCTTCCATGTTGGCCTGCACCTCCAAGAAATATATACCGAACAAGAGAGGTCCCAGGACTGAGCCTTGTGGGACGCCACTTGTAACTGGTTTGGAGTCTGACATGGCTCCAGCTATTCTAACCATGTGGGTTCTGTCCTTGAGCCAGTTTGCAACCCATCTAGTGACATAGGGGTTTATATTTAAGCTGGTGAGTTTATCTATAATGCCCAAGTGGGGTATTGTATCGAAGGCTTTTGCGAGGTCCAGGTAGGCTGTGTGGACGACCTTCCCCTTGTCAATGGCCTTGGTGACTGTTTCAAAGAAATCGACCAGGTTTAAGAGGCAGGATCTGCCCTTAACAAAGCCGAACTGGGTAGGATCCAGTGTCTGTAGGTCCCCAATATCTTTATTTATAAGGTCCATGATGATCCTTTCCATAGCTTTGCAGACCAAGCTAGTGAGACTTATGGGGCGATAGTTTCCAGGATCCGTTGAGGCACCACCTTTGTGGAGAGGGACCACTGTTGCTGTACGCCACTCTTTTGGTACATATCCTGTAGTAAGGCTGAGATTGAACAGTAGTTTTAGGTTTGGGTTTAGCTCTTCTTGGAGTTCATGTAGGGCAGCCGGGAACACCGTCTGGTCCCATTGATGCTGTGTTTCTTGCTTTGGAGAGGGCAGCTCTTACCTGAGCATCTGAGATGTCAGGGGGGCAGCACTCTGCTGGGATAGATATTAGCCCTTTTGGTGGGGAGTTTGCGCTGAACCTGTCAGCTAGGATGTTGGCAATGTCTGTGGGTTCGGTGTATTTTTTGTCATTTTGGACTAATTCTGAGCATATCTGGAAATTCCCACCCAGGTTCCTAACATAACTAAAGAAAGCCTTGTGATTATCCTTAGTGTCCTGTGCAATTTTTCTCTTGAAGCTGGCCTTAGACGATTTTATGAGTGCCCGTAGTTTTTTGCTAATACTGATCAGAGATGCCTTCCCTTTTTGGGATTTTGCTCTATCATGTAGTAGCTTCCTCCTTCTATTGTATAGTTTGTTTATGGCTGAGGTACACCAGACTGCCTTTGGAGGATTGGGTCTTGGTTTTATTTGGGATTGCATGAACCATGCATTCCTGAAGGTGTTCATAGAATGTGTTTATAAAGGATTTTGCAGTCTGGGCCGTATTATCCACAGGCCCGGGTGCTTTGAAGGATTCCACTTCTGTTTTGAGGAGTGTGAAATTTGCTTTAGAGAAGTTTTTCACTGTGGTTTTCTGGGCATGGGGTGGGGTCGGGATGTGAATATCCAGTGAGATTAGTTTATGGTCTGATCTTACCAGTGAGGGATACACTTCTGGTCTGGAGCATAGAGTCCCCATGTTGGTGATGATCAGGTCTAGTAAGTTTTCCCCTCTTGTGGGAGTGGTAACAAGTTGTTCCATAGCATTTGAGTTTATAAATTCTAGGAATCTTTGGGCTAGGGTGTTGGAGCTAGAGTAATGCTCCCAGTCTGTGGTTGGGTAGTTGAAGTCACCCAATATAATGGTGTTTGGAGAGACCTTCATATTTTCCAGTGTTCTCAGGAAGGCCGAGTGGGGTTCCTGGGTTTGGGAGGGTGGTCTGTAGCAGGCTATAAACTGGAAGGCAGTTTTACCCACTGTTAGTTGCACATGGATAGTCTCTGATGCTACATGCTGTGCCACCAACCTGGAGGTGTGGGTATCTTTGACGAATATTGATACTCCCCCTCCTTTTGTGGTTCGGTCCAAGTTTTGGGGCCGAAGAGCATGGTATGAGGTATAACCTGGTAGTGCTGGGGTGCTCTCGAGAGCCTTGAACCAGGTTTCTGTTACTGCACAGATATCGATGTTCTCCATGCTAAGGAGAATTTTGAGTGCATGCATTTTGAGGTTTAGACTTCTGGCGTTGAGTAGCATTACTCTTAGTTTCTTATCCCTTGTGATACCTATGGAGTTGGGTTTGTCTTTTGAGCCTTGCCTAAAAAAGGCACTATGGGGGTAGCAAGAGCCTTTGCCACTATCCAAAAGCCCAGGGGTGACAGGTGCAAGCCGTCCCTATCGAAGCATCGTGGCTTGTCGAGAATGTCATCCCAGGCTGACAGGCATTGGATCCCCTTTGAATGACACCAATACTTAAGCCAATTGTTGAAATTGATAATCTTGTCTTCATACTGTGGCATCATGCTTGGTGAGGGTAAGATGCTACTCAAGGTCAGGGTCATACCGGCCTCGGCTACATGGTCAGAGAGCTCCTCTATGTCTCTTTTCATGTAGTCCAGGGAGGTACGTCTCAGGTCATTCACACCAGCATGGACAATGACTGAGTCATATTTGTACTTGCCTTGGAGTGACCTGAGTGCTTGTGTTATGTGGCGGATCCTAGCGCCCGACAGGCAGCTCACCGTGACCTTCTCCTTGTTCACCCTGGTGAGTGGGACGTCAGTGTGCCTGATGATAGTCACCTATTACAAGTGTATCAGGTGTGTTGTTTAGTCTTAAAGGCTGTGACTGTTTGGCACACTGGCTTTGTGAGCTATGTGTTGCATGTGTTTTGTTTTGGGGTAGCGGTTGCTTGGGTGTCTGCTTTGGAGGTCCCTGCTGCTTAGGGAGATTTTTATTTAGAGCCTCCAAGTATGTTTTTGTGTGTTTATGTGTTTGGTTTGCTGTCGTGGTAGGTCTATGTGAGACTGGAATTTTAGTGAGTGTGGTTTCCTTCTCCTCCTGACAGGTTACGCCAGTACTGAGTTGAGAGAGCTTAGCCTCCAGTTTGGCTATATGGTTGCATCTCTCACATGTGTTGGAATTTGTTGGGAGGAGGAGAAGGTTGTCTGTGTACATGAGGCAGTTGTAACATTGCCTCAAGATTCCCAGATTCACCAGCTGGACTGGAGAGGAGATTGACAACTGACCTTTGGACATGCTAGAATAGTATTGGGAATTTCTTTATAATTGAAAAAAATGGCCAATGGGGAGCAAGGTACTCCAGGGGGAGTTTGTGAGGGTGTAGTGCTTTAAATTTTTTAGTGCTGACTTATATAATTGCTTTAGTGAGCAAGTGCCAGGTCACTTCAATGCAAATATGACAAACAGTAACTTTCTTTCCAGTGAAACAAGGAAATAAGTACAGTAAGCAATGCAGATATCACTAGGGATCCACAGAAGCGCGGAAAAGCTGCGTTTTAGGTGGAATTAGCTTTTCAGGGAAATAACAAGCATACAAACAAAACTAGATTCAGCAGGCCTGGCTCTAGTATATGCTACAGCAAACAAGGTGTACCAATTACAGTAAGAAATAGTTCAAATATGCAGGCACTATAAGCCTTTAACCAGAAATTCCCAGCTCAGAAGGGCAGAGTCCAGCCTCTTCTCTCACAAGAGTTCAGACCATGAACCTTCTTAATGTAAAATAACTGGCCTGAAGCCCAGGTGCTTAAACCAGAACTAATACACTTTTTTAGAATAACAGACACTGAGCCCCCAATCAGAAGTTCCCAACTTAGAAGGATGTAAGCTACCTGTCCTGCCACCACAGTGCAACCCACAAACCTTCCTAATGTAAAACAATTGGTCTAAAGCCCAAGTGCTTAAACTAAAAGGCTTAGAATAAGTTACACCAAGCAGTAATAAATACAATTGAGCACTTTTAAGATGACGCAAAAGCAAAATAAAGTAGGAAAAAACACAAATACAGTAAAAGCAGATAATTTTTTTTTTTTTTTTTTTGTTAGTGGAAAGAGAGAAAGGAAAGAGAAAGGAGTAGCCGAAACTAAGCTGATTGGCCTTCTCAAATGTTCTCCCTGAACTGGGTAGAATAAGGTAATGACACTAGACTGGGAGGAGGGTCCCAGATCAAATTTACACTAGGGGCGGGCAACTGCAAAGCCACCATCTATAAAAACACTATACCAGCAGGGAGAGAGGGTGGGAAACAAACTGCAGAAATGTTTCACAGCTGAAAAGCAGCAGTGATCCTTTAAATGAAAGTTTTAAACAGCTAAAGAAGCCTCTAGAAAAAAGAGTTTACTGTAACCTGTTTTCAGAAACAAACAACCCAACAGATGCTTAATAAAAGTGGACAATTTCCAGTTAAAACCTCACACACACAGTGAAACTAACTAGAAAAATACACAGTACACAAAGTGCTATAAATAACAAAGAAATAAAGAACAAAATAAACAAAAAACAGGATACTTAATGTTATATATTATAGCTCCGAGTTTCCTCAGTGTCCTTCCTTCGATCAGTTCACTGTGAAATGGCAAAGCATTCACAACTGAACTTCTTAGGTAACAGAAAGTTGAAACCTGAGACAGCTTTTAAGAAAGAAATATCAAAAGAACCAATGAGGTGCTTAGTCTAAGCTGTAGTCCAGGTGACCTCAGTCAGCCAATGACCTCAAACAATTCTCTGTCACAGAAATGCCTGATGGCTTTGGCCAAACCAATGTCTCTGAATATGTGCTCAGGCACACAGCCTCCACAAACACTAGGCCCAAATACAAGCCTGAATATGGAAATGCTACAAATATCCCCACTACTTAGAACAAACTGCAGAAATGTTTCACAGCTGAAAAGCAGCAGTGAGCCTTTAAATGAAAGTTTTAAACAGCTAAAGGAGCCTCTAGAAAAAAGAGTTTACTGTAACCAGTTCTCAGAAACAAACAACCCAACAGATGCTTAATAAAAGTGGACAATTTCCAGTTAATACCTCACACACAGTGAAACTAGCTAGAAAAATACACAGTACACAAAGTGCTATAAATAACAAAGAAATAAAGAACAAAATAAACAAAAAACAGGATACTTAATGTTATATATTATAGCTCCGAGTTTCCTCAGTGTCCTTCCTTCGATCAGTTCACTGTGAAATGGCAGAGCATTCACAACTGAACTTCTTAGGTAACAGAAAGTTGAAACCTGAGACAGCTTTTAAGAAAGAAATCTCAAAAGAACCAATGAGGTGCTTAGTCTAAGCTGTAGTCCAGGTGACCTCAGTCAGCCAATGACCTCAAACAATTCTCTCTCACAGAAATGCCTGATGGCTTTGACCAAACCAATGTCTCTGAATATGTGCTCAGACACACAGCCTCCACAAACACTAGGCCCAAATACAAGCCTGAATATGGAAATGCTACAAATATCCCCACTATTTAAAACAAATTGCAGAAATGTTTCACAGCTGAAAAGCAGCAGTGAGCCTTTAAGTGAAAGTTTTAAACAGCTAAAGGAGCTTCTAGAAAAAAAAGAGTTTACTGTAACCAGTTCTCAGAAACAAACAACCCAACAGAGTATTCATGTGCTAGAAATGTCTGAGATGACAAGCCTCACAACTTTTGCTACATCTCTTTCTTCTGAGATTTTTTCACTGTTTGGCTAGATCACTATACTTGCCCTTGGATTGAGGAAACTGTGAACTAAACACTGCATTTCTAAATATCCCTTTATGCACAAATCTTCTCAAAATGTGATTAGTGTATTTTGGACCATTTCTAGATATGCCAGCCTGTAGTATTTCTTATCTCAAAAATATTTACTCCATTGCACTAATCGCATTTGTATTTCATATCTATCACTTTTACTATTTCCATACATATGAGATACCTGTATTTTCTGAAATGAAACTACATGGATTACCTGGTAATGAATATGTTAGCATTTCTGCCTCTGGATTGCTGTTATGCTTTACAACTAGAACACAGTTTTATAGCCCTTCATATTGAAATGTTGGCACTTGCAACACCAAGTGCTGACAAGATGAAAAAAAGAAAAAAAAAACATAAGAGAAGATCGAATATCAAAAACGATTCACTCTTCTCCTTTAAACTTCTTTGTGCAGGGGGGCAAGCCCCCCACATCCACAAACTTACATATACCAACTCAGAAATTGCCATAACCTGGAATAAAGAAATTATTCAGAGGAATGTCATCTCAGACTTAATATATTTAAGTCCTTCTTTCAGCCATTCTGTCACCAGATTTTGGGACTCGCTCTAGCGGGTCTCAGCATTTCAGATGATTAACTTTTATAGTGCTTGTTCTATAAAAAATCAGATTCCTGGCCATAAACATTATATATCTTACAGTTAAGTTGCATTTTACAATGTCCAGAAGTACTTCATATGTTCCCTTAAGCATCTGTTTTCGCAGCTGACTGGGAAATATTAGTTTGTTTACATTCAATGTTAAACCCTGGAGATAGTTTATTTCTTAAACCAAAAAACAAATTATCCAGCTGTGTGCGTGTAACCCATGCAGCCTACTGCACAGCACCAAACACAGATGAAGAAACAACAGGCTCATGTAATGCATCATCTAGGACCCCAGCAAGTCAAGGAAATCAAATAGACTATAAACAAAACAAGCAAGTGGCACAATCTGTATAAAAAACTTCCACAACACATAGAGGACACAATGACTTCCAGGGTGTAGAAAAGAAAAAAATTCCTTTTATTGCACAATTCTTCAATAAAATATAGCTAAGCGCTTTTGTCCATAGTAAGCACTTTCATCCATCTAACTCAAAAATGGACTTCACTAGTTATTTTTTAGGTCACACTGTCCAATGAAAAAATTGTTTCATAGAATTTTAAAACGTCAATCCAACAAAAAATGTATTATAACATAACAGCAAATCTTAGATTTATTAAAGTTATTAAAATCATGATTACTCAAACTATGAAATAAGTCCTTTATATAAAATTCCTAACCATCTAAATATCAAGAAGTATTCAATTCATAAAATGTAAACTCGTGCAGCACTATTATTAATAAATATTTTTTATTCATAAAATATTATACATAAATATAAATATTAAAATCAGTAAATGATTATGTTTGAAAAAATGTATTATTTATAATTCTGCTGCTCTTAATTTTACAACAGAATTAATTGCAACATGTTCATTTAAACTGGGTGGTACAGTGATGTTTAATTTCAACTGCCAAGTAAATTCTTTGTATTCAATTTGTGTCTCCCATTGGTCACCCATGAAGTCTTTCGTTAATAATTTCTAAAATTCCAAAATAAAACTGCTTGTAATTTTTACAGACCAAAGTATGTTTAAATAAAACATCATTCATATTCTCTTTTTCAAAATCATATAAATATTTGTAAACCCTCTTAGAAAAAAACGTTCTCCCGGATTCACTAATCCTCCGTGTAAGACTTAATAAGTCTTACTCGGAGGCTACAGTTGAACGGTATGATGTCAGCGTGCCATGAATATGCATGAGGGCACGCTGACTCAACCGTAAGTCTTACACGGACTGTGTAAAAAAGCAGGGGGCGTGTCCGACTGCCAAGCAGTCTAAATGTCCACGCCACTGCAAGTGTTTTAAACCTAAACAAAGCAAACACACAAGAGCGAGTCCGGTCAAATGTCCCTGCACCCAACACCACACTCCCTGATATTGTAAATCCCTATCACAGTTCTAAAATGCAAAACATTAAATATGTTTTTTTAAATCCCCAAAATAGCTGCCCGTATTTGCACGTGTGTGCGCGGGTGTGCCCATTATTTAGCTAGAGTTAGCAATTCTGACATGGAAGAGCATAAGAAAAAATGTTAATACAAATCACACCAAAGAGCAATAGCGTAATGGTAAAGCATTCGCACAAAGAAGAGGCATTCACAGTTCGAGTTCCACCACTCCCCTTCGTATTTATTTTTAAATCAGTATATGAAATAATACCTGACAAATATGTTTAAACATTACTAAAAAGCAGTGAAATGGCCAATGTATCAGTGAACAAAATAAATATTTTAAAGGATCCTGATATAAAATTGCCTGCAGTTAAGCAGCGCTTCACCCAGCGCAATAGAGTTGCCCATAGTTTAATAGTGCTTTACCTAGTGCAATAGAGGTGCCCACAGTTTAATAGCGCTTTACCTAGCGCAATAGAGTTGCCCATTGTTTCATAGCACTTTACCCAGCACAATAGAGTTGCCCATAGTGCAATGGCACTTTAACCAGCACAATGTGTTTGCAAGGACGTGCGCGCCGCGCCAACCAGGGCACCATTAGGGCACTGAAGAGCAACATAGAGCAAAGTTGCTTAAATGCAGCCACACCCCCTAGCCTGTCTGGATAGTATGAAAATAAAATGAATGACAAGGTTTGAACCCAGGACTCTGTGCATCAGAAGCAAAGTACAGAACCACTAAGCCATGACAACATAGGGGAAACTGCCACTATTAACATTCATATACTTACGAATGGTAGTTTGACCATTACTAAGCAGGTCTGCAGTCAACCGAGAATTTTACAACATGGCCAATCACAAAAAAGTGTGGGAAATGCGGCATATTTAAGCCCCACAGGTGGGAATACACGCCATAACTGATTGTAGCTCACATCTGCAGTTAGAATGTCTGGTGTCGGAGAGGGAACACGCTTCCGAGTGCAACGTTGGGGCATCAAGGAGTCCAAATACATAGTTTGGCTCCTTGTCCACCCTCACGAGTCAAGACTCCTGCAGGGCCAGTTCCAAGGGACGGGGTATACGGCAGAGGCTTGGAACCGGTTAGCTCGTGACCTCACCAGGGCCACAGGCATTCCTCGGACTGGTGAGCAGGTCCGTCACCACCATGCAGACCTGAAGAGACAAAAGCAGGACTGCCTGAACCAATGGATACAGGAGGCCCGTGGGATGCGGGATGCCCCACAACTGAGTATGTAGCCATGGAAGGCAGTATCTAAGAATTGATAATGGAGTATGTATAATGGATAGGTATGTCTCAATATCCCTTCATTTACTTTTCAGCTGCAGGTGACCGTGCTATGAATCAGCAAGCCTATACTGATAGGCTGCTAAGGCTGCACCACCAGGCAGGTTAGTGATTATTCTGCATGTATTGTTATATAAAATATGGGAGAGAGCATGAAAGAAAGTGTTGTAGTCCAATAATAAAGCCATAAAATTGCCTGAATAAGTTCTCTGCATGTACTGTCAGATAAAAACGTCAGAGAGGTAGAAAAAGAGTGTAGAAACCCATTAAGAAAGGTAACATATGTCTGGAATAATATCTCTGCAGGCACTGTCATATAAAATAAGTGAGTGAGCCTGAAAAAAGATTGTTCTAACCTGTTAATAAAGGTATAATATGTCTTGAACATGTCTGCCGTATACACCGTTAAAACAAATAAAGGAGTGAGCCTGTGGAAAAGTGTGTAATGTCATTAATAAAGGTCTAAAACCCAGAGTGTGTCTGTGTCACAGAGTCTGAAATGTTGTTGTACCCTTGCAGTATACAAACAGTACTGTTTGAAAAGGTGCTGGCAACCCAGAGTTGTGCAGTCCCATATAAAGTGGGTGATGGAAGTACTAGTAGCTGTGAAACATATATACAGTCCACAACAGGCAGTTACTGGCTGGCATGAATAAGTAAACCTGGCACACGTGTAGCATGTTATTTTTTTCCCCAGAAATGTGAGTGTGTGTCAAGAAATGCAGGGTTCTGTACAAATCGAAGTGAAAATGTCATGTGATAACATCCCATATATGTAGATAAAGAAATATAAATGCAATCAAGAAATATGTAGCAGTAACATCTGCATCCTGGACAGTTAGTATGTCAGATATAGGTCAGGCATATATTGAACTAGCCAAACCCAGTACACAACCTAATGTATGGTGGCAAGTGTAATAATACAGGTAGGGGATATACACTTGCAGTCACTAGGAATGTAGTGTAGACTAAAAGGTCATTATAAGATGTTAACCAAGGTTTTTTATACACCCTACTGTATGTGCATAAACCATGCAATTCCACACCTCAGTGGGTATGTGTAATCTTAAATATTTGTTTGGACATATGTCCTATTGTTCTATAAATATTTCATTCATGTTGATGCATGTGCCCTGTTTAAACACCACAATCATGGTGGCCTGTTGCTACCAAAAATCCCTGCATGCTGTTGGAATAACCACTGTGGTTCAGCATATGCATGTGTTATGCTTGCTGTTCAACTGTTGTACCCTTGGTGTGTTGGGTTAATGGGAATATTATTGCATGTTGTTACAACTAATCTGGAATGCTGTTTTGCTTATGTTGTAATTAAATACACCTAATCACAGAACGTATGGGAAGGCCGGTCCCAGCGGACCCACCTGTCCCTTCTCAGCCGGCGAGTGCACCTGGCACCAGCAAGTCCGGTGCCCAGCCTGGGTTCCCCTCCTCCGTTGGTCCTATGCAACTTTCGGGTGGAAGCACTGCAGGGGATGGGGCTCGTCCCCCCATGCAAGCGTGGGCGGAGAAGGGCCACCTGTCACCCTTCAAAGGGTCTGGACTGTGGTGCGTAGGGAGATCCAGCGTTCAGTCGCTGATCCCCTATGCCAGCTTGAGGCGAGAGTGGCACGTCTCATGGGAGAGCCTGCCCGTCCTACACAGCCCCCAGCACAGCCACCCTCGGGGCTGTGAAGGTTCAGTGGTGACTGCCCATGGGTGGGGATCTCAGTTCCACTGTTACCATCTGTGTGCTCATGGGCTTGCGATTTCCAACCACCCCATGTGTCATACACCGCCCCTGTATGCGTCTTGTCTGTCTTGTCTGTTTACCTTCCCAACCTACCTCCCCGGACATACCTACTTCCTCTACCTCACTTCCCACTCTCACCTGAAAAAAAAAAAAAAAAGGTCAATCTGTACCCACAAAAAAATTACGCCCCATACATAGCTGCCCATTTCGCGCACATGTCCATCGGACAAACATGTAAGCTGATAATTAGAATTGGCAGTACAACATACTTTGTTGTCCTCACCCCTCTCCCAGGGGTGAAAGGTTTCAAATTTCACTCCAAATTCATTACATATACACAGCTGTTGCTGTTAAAGAAATGGGCAGCTATGGACCTTCCCTACACCCGTCCTGCACATCCCGAGCTTGTTTACCTACTGCGTGTCCCTCTTTGTGCGCCCTGTTTTCACCACTTTCCTATCTCCCCATTTTCTTTTCTTTAAAAGAAATTAGCATGGGGGTTAGCGGGAGTAAGCACTTTTAAGCAGTAGTTAGCGGGTTTGCACCAGTGTGCCCATGTGTGCGCTTAGCTAAGCATCGCTAAGCGTCACGCAAACCCACGCAAACCTGCTTACAACTGCTTAAAAGTGCCTTAGTCACTCTATTACAGGGCCCTTGTACTGCTCAGCAGCAAAATAAAATACCGCTGTTAGTCTTGAACCCCAGACCTTGGACTCACAAGACTGCATGAAGTACCACTAAGCCACAGCAGATATACAATAACTTGGTGCTGTAAGAAATATATCATGCATTACAATGAGTGAATGTAAAGGGAAAATAGGAAAACCATAAGAACACATTGCAATAACTACTGTTGTATGCCAGTTAATTCTCTAATTCGAAAAGAAAGTACATACTCCCATGTATCCAGTGTTAGCATTAGGAGGTGTGAGTAAACTTACACACTGAGAAGAGTGCACTGGAAGAAGCAACAGTCAGGCTTCAGTACAACATGCATATCACTGGCTACAACCCTAGCTTCAGATATGAGACATATACCAACCTTCTGACTGAGACAACAGTGTCCACAGCAAACAAGTATGAGCCCAAACTTGCACAACTGAAAGGGCTATGCCTACCTAACCTAGCATTTTATAGCAGTGTCCTGCAATCACAGTGAGTACTGCAATTATCACACAGCAGGCTGCATGCAATTACTAAATGGTGGGCACCAATTGGTGCAGAAGCCATCACATGCACTTGTGCAGATACCAAGAAAAGCAGCCTGTACCTGCTGTCCACACATGCAATAATATCATTGCACCAACTGAGAAAGAGAGAGCGAGAGAGACAGATAGAGACAGACAGACAGACAGATAGACGGAGACAAACAAGCTGTAAGAGACAGACACTGAAAAGAAAGACCAACACACAGAGGAAACCAAAACCAAAAAAAAAAAATAGCAAATCAACAGCTACAACAGACGGAGGTGAGGAATACAAAGGTAAGGTATGTAACAGATATGTATTTGCTGGCATCCGAATGATGTGTCTGAAGGGTAGTCTACATACTGTGAATCATCCATATGTGGCAGCAGTCCATATCTATATGTATATGTACATGTGCACAGGGCAAGGGACATACTGCAACTGTTAGTGAAGGCTGGACATATCTATGTTGTTGAAGGTTGCTATGTGGACATATGTATGTAGGTTGTAGTGTGTGGCATTGCAGACAGCAAGCAGTGCCAGTATATGTCATGTGGTGGTTAAACGCTGTGGGACTGAGCTACAGGCAGTGAGGCCTGCTACAGCTATACGGCCTGAGGACAGCAAAATGCATTATGCACAACACTGTGTAATATTATTACATAACTGTATGTCTCACAACTGTTGCATAATTGACATCCCCACCATGAAAGGTGGGCAGTATATGTGCCTATATGTGCATCTATATGTACAGCAATGGATGTATACATGTATGTATGTATATATATATATATATATATATATATATATATATATATATGTATGTATATATATATATATATATATATATATATATATATATATATATATATATATATATATATATATGTGTATTGTGTATAGATATATGTGTATATATATATATATATATATATATATATATATATACATATATATATATATATATATAGATATATATGGATATGTATAGATATGTATAGATATGTGTATATATATATATATATATATATATATATATATATATATATATATAGAGAGAGAGAGAGAGAGAGAGACAGACATGGGGTCATACATACTGCAATAGGTGTCTGTTGATCAAGGCATGGACTGAACACCAGTGTTGGTACTGCAGTGCCATACCCCATTCCAAAACACTTTACCAGTAACTACCACATAGGTGGTAGCCTGCCTAACACTGAAGGTTTCAGAAGGGAACATGGGACACAGGTGGACAGTAGCCTCCCCTTTGATAATCACAGTGCCACACTAGTCTTGTAATCTGACTATGTGGTACGTGTCATCACAAAAGGTGTGTCATCTAGGGAAATATAGGTCAGTGTTCCCCTCTACTCATCACAATGCCCCATGTAGTATGTACCGCACATGACAACTACAGCAAGTGGAAAGGCCACAGACATACCTCACAAAGAGTAATACTGCCCTCAAACACATGCCCTATGCAGACTGACTCACAAAACCACAGCTAGAGTGCATTGCATACCGCCCACCCAGAGGTTACTTCTGCCGGACATACAGAGGTATGTCACACCCATAGCAGTCGGCCAACCACCATGTCAACACCTCACAATGACCTAGGGCCCTAATCCTCACCACCTCACTAAACAGCACATGCTGGAGGTACAGGTTCCTATCCACAAATATGCCATACTCTTGACTAAACCACCCAGCATTAACAAATAAGGCTCCTCATTAGCAAATGTCATGCATACCCCTGACGATTGTTTGGAGGATAGGTAATATGCCCTGGGAGTCACCTCTGTGTATCCGGTTGACAGGAGCAAGTGAAATCACATTACATGTGTGTCAAAGGCCAGGGTAGCATATGGCTAGGCTGCTCTAGGCCCTAGGGCCTAATAGCATATTACCTACCTATGACACAATGCACACACACATGTACTCAGTGCAATACCTGCTATGTGAGGTGGAATGAGTGTGACAGTGGATGTGCACAAGGTCTGTAAAGGTGTGATAGCTTAGTGTGAGGTTGTTTCTGTCATGGTAGTTTGTGTCCTAGTTGTGAGGCCAGAGAAAGATGTGTCAGTTATTGAGATGCAGACATAGCAGGATGGCATATGTTGTGACGTAGTTCCTTGTGTAAGACTGTGGTGTCCCATTGTAGGCTGAAGCAATACATGTATGCTCAGTAAGTGGTACTGTTGTTGAATCCAGCTCACATATGAACTGTTGTACTACCTGAAGCTGTAGGCCTAAACAGCACAGTATGGTGTATGTTCACATTCCCTGGTAACACTGTTTTGTGTGTTTCCTGTAGTCTGCACAGATTACATACCTCAGGCATAGGTATCTGTAAGTAGGGGCACGCAGTACTGTAAGGTACACAGGTAATGCTCATCTGTGTCGGCATACATTTGTATGTTGTATGTATGTCTGATGTGTGTGTAATGATGCCTGTGCCATGCCTGCAGTCACAAGTGTGTTACAGGGTATGTGTGTGCACCTAGCAACATGTATACTCTGTTACAGCAGTATGCCAGCTATATTAACAACCGTGCACATATGTTAGGTAGGGGTATGGCAACAACGACTAGGGTGGTTTACTGGTAATACTGTAAATGTACTTTACATTCATTGCATTGGATGATATATTTCTTCATGCATTAGCTTGATATATACTCCCGTGGTGAGGTTGTGCATTGTATCCCAAACAGTGTGCCGAGTACTGGTGTATACTGGTTTGTTATATGGAGTGTGGCAGGCACTGTCAGCCAGTTGTGGGCTGAGCACTGATATGTGGTATTGAACGTGTGTATCCTCTGACAGACAAACAGATGCTATATATGGCAGTTAAGTGATATCTGTAACTAATAATGTTAAGTGTGGCACATGACTTGCTCATACATATCGTTTAATTGTCTTCCAGGGTTATGGCTCATCAATGCAATCCATCATATACAGCTGCAGAGGAACAGGAAAAACACAACAGCCTGGTGCAGCACTATACACTGCTGTTTCCCAGGGCCAGCCAGCACCAGCATGAGTGTACTGCACTGTGGCAAGATCTTGTTCATCAGGTAAATGACATAGGCATGCATAACCGGACATATGAGCAGGTACGCCATCACTGCAGTGATTTAATTAGACATGTCCGGCGGCATGCATCTGATATCCATAGACAACAGCTTGCCACAGGTGGTGGGGTGGCCATACATCCCCCACTTACCAGAGTGGAGGAGCTGCTCCTAAGCATGGTGGCTCCTGGCCTACAGCAGCAACAGCATCACACATGTGTCATCATGGAGGCCGGAGCCACCCAGCATGATGACATGGAGCGTGCAGGTAATATGCCCTAGCTGTAGACTACTGTTACCTGTATTGTTAGAATATGCATATGTGAGATGTGTACTGTGTGTTCAGCAGTTGTGCTGCCTATTGTGTGCAATACTGATATTTGGAATAGTATCTGTACACCTGTGACTGTTGACTGTTGTTCTACTGTAGTTTAGCACACTCACAGTAGCAATGTCACAGTTGTGGCCACTGACAAACTGTGTCATATTCTTGTAGGTCCCTCTGGTGTGACACCAGGGCAGACGATACATGCTGGTGAGTGTGTTAAGACTTTAATATTGGTAATGACATGTGCATGTCATAGGTGAGGTGTAGGCCATGTACACGTAACACACCTACGCATAATGCATGCTGTGCATGTTTGCTGTGAGACATTAAACATCTCAGTAAAGTCAGTAGCTGCCTCAATCACATGCAATGCACAGAGCAGCAGACACATTTGTGGCAACACTGTACTGCACATTGGATATGCATAGTTGCTACAGCTGTACTCAACAGAACACGTTTATCATACACAGTACATGAAAACATGCTACATTTGGCATTACCACACACCCGCTGTAAGGTCACACTTCAGTATCCCACATGTCATGCACACACACATGATGTACCTCAGGGGTTGAGGCCTATCATGGGGCTGTGCAACACTCTTCAACACATAACACAGTCATGTTAGGCAATGCTCCTTATTGAGCACCTCACACACCCATGTACAAAGTGGCTGTATAATTGTGAACATAGCCACGACACTGCAGTTCAGGTACAGCATGCTAGGCGGTGGTCTTGCACACATTAGTAGCTGTGAGTGACCACAAGATGCATGATGATGATGGCACAGGGTACTACACCCCATCCAGTTACAGTGACCACAGTACTACTCATAGCAGTCATTGCTGTGCACCTCAATGTTGTGTGTGTGCAAACATATGCACCTATACACAGTATGCATAGCATGTTGTGTGTATGCTTACATATGCCAGTATACACAATATGCACAGCAGTCGCCATCCAAGCAAAGTGTCACATCTATGTCCTGGAATGCTAGTGGGTGTATAAATCACGACACACATTGGGTATGTGTGGTGTTTAATGTTGCAGTCATGTAGCATGCCATGCCATGGCTGGCACCGACATATTTGCAATATGTTCCACACTCACCATAACCACTGTACACTGGCCATGTCGAGCATTGAGATTCCTTCATGTCAACATGCACCACTCATCCTGTGTGTGTACATAGCATGCATGTGCTACACCTGTGCCCACTTTATCTGCTATGGACACAGACACTGTACTCAGACATGGAAATCTATGTGTCACACAGATAACACATGCAGCCATGGCATGTATACCTGTGAGTGATGGTGCACAGGGCATTGTAGAGCTGATAATACTTGCACAGCAATGTTGTGTCCAGGTACACATTGTGTTCCAGGGTGTAGCCAATCACTGAACAACTACACAGTTGCATCAAAGCTATGTACACTGCCTTGAAATAGGGGCATCTACACTTGCACTGCATGGTCTTGTGCAACACATATTCTGCATGCTGATACATGTGTGGTGACTGTTTGCCTTGTGATACTGACACCCACCTTCACCCACTATAGAGTATGTGTTGGATTGCTGGTGTGTGTGTGTATGTGCTGTAGTGAGGAGTGTATATATGTGCATGTGTGCATGTGTGCACGTGTGCATATGTTCATGTGTGCATGTGTTCATGTGTTCATGTGTGCATGAGTTCATGTGTTCATGTGTTCACGTGTGCATGCGTGCATGTGTCCATGTGTTCATGTGTGCATGTGTGCATGTATGCATGCATCATGTGCAGACTGTAAAGTGTGTTTTCTGTCTTCCTCTCACAGGTGCTGAGTTAGGGGTGACTGAAAGCAGCAGGGAACCTGAAGCCACTGCCACAAATAGTGGTGATGATGAGACATGTATTCTGGCACAGGAAGGTTTAACAGGGTATGCCGTTGGTCCGCCAGTCGACAGTACACAGCGTTCAACCCCATCTATGTGCACACTCATACTGTCAATGCATCCCTCATCACCAATGGCCATAGGCGAGGGACAGCATACAGTTGGCATTGACCAGGAGAGTGTGGTACCCATGGCACTTGCATCCCCTCACAGCAGCCATAGCCAGATTCCTGGAATGGTACCACATAGGCAGAGGTCCAGGGGTTCTTGGGGGAGCACTGCTGGTCGCATTGGCCCTGGCAGACGTGCCCTCACAGGTCTTACAACATCCAGTATGTTCCGGGCTGTAATGCAGGCTCAGGCATGTATGGAATGGTACACCAGACAGGGATTTAGGGTGCAGAGGGCCCATTACACCGCTAACAATGACAGCATCCCTGACCTTACCGGTGCCATCCGGAATTACATCGAGGTCATTGATAGACATTGGGTGGAGACAGTAGATGCCCTCCACAATATGTCTTCCATGAGCCAGGACTGTGCGGGATGGTTGCGATGTTGAAGCGGATGCATGCCAGCAACAGCAACAGCTGGCAGTGGTCGCAGATGGCCCACAGTTCACAGCCCTTAGTGGCAGTACCAGCCCCAGCAATGCTGGGGCTGGCCTGTCCATTGACCGTCCCAGCAGAACACATGCACGTGGCTCTGGCCAGTCCCAGCAGGGACGTGGGTCCAGTGTCATACCTCTGCCTCTGATGACAGTACCCAGTCAGGGTTGGTACCTGATACTGTCCATAGCACCCCTGCCAGGCACAGATACTGTGTCCGTGGCCAGAGACAGTGATCTGTACAGCCTAGCAGGTACAGTCTTTGGCTGTCCCACAAACTACTGTATATGGCAGCCACATGGTGGAGCTGTGTGCATGCAGACACGCACACATTAACCAAACAACTAGGGCTCACACATACACACACACATTACATCAATGTTGGCCCATGCTGTACTGTTGTCCCTCACACACACACACACACACACACACACACACACACACACACACACACACACACACACACACACACACACGCACACACGCACACACACACACACACACACACACACACACACACACACATCGATTGGATGGGTCAATGTCAGGCTCTGGCAAACAACAACACACCCTGTGCATATGATGATACCTGTGTCACCTCCTGTCATCTGTAACATTGATGCAGGAACAGGCTAACATGGTGCTGATGCACAGGGTGATATTATAGCAGTGTAGCAATATTAGCAAGTTGTCAACAGGAAAGTGTAATGATATCCTTGTAGGTATGTCTGAGCAGGCATTATGCATCAAAGCTCTGATTGTTAATGTAGCATTGTTTACACCACTGTTAGGTCTGAGTATGTATTGTCCACCCATGTGCCACTAGGCTGAAGTGTAATGTGTTGCAAGCATGTGTTAGTAAGTGGACAGTACATGTGTGATGTGTGCAGTACAGATTAGCAAGTGTACATCTGTGAACATGGTGGGTGCACACTGTCTGCATGTACATGCATGGTGGACACATGGGACATGTGGCATACCCTGTTGTACACATTGTTAACATCTCATAGTATCTTTCAATGGCCAGTATGCAGTCTACTACAGTTTTGTACTAACATGGGTCCACATGTGTGTATGACATGGGTTGACACTATGCTGTGGGTGATACTGTTAATATCTGTCAATGATTTGCAGTCTGGTAGTAGACACAATCTCAACAGCATGACTATAAGCAATCATTGGATGATGTCCTGACAAATGACACACAGTTGTAGGGAACTCAGTAACAGTTGGATCCTTCTGGTACTATACTCTAACACTAACCAGTGGTATTGACCGCCACCCATTCCTGGGACCACACCTGTTTGGCATATAGCCCCCTTAGGTACATGCAAACACACTAGAGATGTGTCCATCCACATCTGGAAATGCATGCATTGACCTACAATGCATCCCCTGGATGGGACGCATATCCTACACAAGGGTATCATACAGACAGGTACCTGTTGCCTGATACATGC
The DNA here is from genome assembly GCF_019279795.1 of Protopterus annectens. Classification (NCBI taxonomy): domain Eukaryota; kingdom Metazoa; phylum Chordata; order Ceratodontiformes; family Protopteridae; genus Protopterus; species Protopterus annectens. Next base: position 769,086,803 of record NC_056727.1, read on the forward strand.
TGTATAGCAGTAAGCTGGCTATGGCATAGTCATCCACATTTACTATACATACTATCCCATCAGTACCACATTGATGGTAGACCTCAACATGTATGTTGGGTACCAATGTGTACATACAGCCTCGTGTTATGTCATGTGTCCCTTGGTATCCACATAAACATAGGTATTGTGGAGTCCCTCGGTGTATCACATAAGACATTAGAGGCCTGAATGCATATCCACAAGGCAGTTGTACACCTATACAGACTGTCCATTATTGCCAGTCATTGTTGTGTATGAACATGTCTGACATATACCCCAGGCATATACCCTCACTCACACTACTCTTTAGTAACTGTCATGGGTGTGTGTGGCACAGATGACCTTGGCCACAGATCACAACAGTGGACGGCCTTGTCACATACATACATATGTGACCAACGATCTGAGAAGCAGTGGCAAAACCTGTCAATGGAAACAGATGTATCCATGTAGTATGCAGGCTTCACACCTATGTACTGATTGAGGGGACATGTACACATATATATTTGCCACGCAGATACCTGATGTGTGCAATGCACTTACTGTTTTAATCATAGTATGTCCTACCATAGTAAAACCAAAACCCACACCGCATTGACACACACACTGTCAGTGTTTGCAGGATTCCAACCCCTACCTAACTATGTTATGATACTAGAGAGAGATGCATTAATACGGCGTGCTATTTGCTTTACTGGCTGGTTTCCCTTCTCCTGCTGTATTTGTAGGATGGTGACATCATCAGACTTTCCAAAGAGGAATGTACCTCTTTTAGTGAGTTTTCCCAGTCTCCAAAAAGGGCACTCCTCTCAGAACAAACAGCACACATACACACAGTCAGCATTTGCAGGATTCAAACCCCTACCTATGTTATGATACTAGAGAGAGATGCATTAACACGGCATGCTATTTGCTTTACTGGCTGGTTTCCCTTCTCCTGCTGTATTTATAGGATGGTGACATCATCAGACTGGACATGGTGATGTGTGTACACTTTGTTTTATGCCATTCCAGGAATGGTCCATGTGGGTCAGCAGGTGTCAACAGCTTGAACAGGACCTCATAATCCTTACCTTGTGGGATCTATCTGTGGAGACATTGACATTCCTTCATATGTCAACACATATTTATGCACAGCTTGTTGGTTTTGTGGATACTACATGTCTGGGATGTTGATAAAGGGCTATTCAAAGTCTATGTGAGACATGTGTAGCTGTGTTCAGTGATGTATGTCCTGGGTGGCTGCCTTAAAAACAGTCTAGCATGTTTGGGAACCATGATCCACACATGAACATACCACAGTTGGTAGGGTTGTGTGTATGTCAGCTTCCAATAGCTCTGTTTAGGACTTCAACCATAATGGACTCCATGACCTTGCAGATCAGACTTCATAGGCGTACTGGACTGTACTTCCAATGGTGTGTTGTGCACCAACACTTGTGGGGAGTGCCATATATTGCTGTAACACATTCAACGGTTCCACATCCTGTGTAGGGTGTGAGGCTCAGCTGACTGTTCAGGTGCAGGATCTGTTTGTTCTGTAGTTTATGTGTGACACATATTGGGAATCAATGTATTTCACTTGCTGCCATGCTTTTGGCATTGGGGGTAGCTGCTCATCCATTCTACATGTGATATCTCCTGGTACGATGATATGGACTATCATCAGTGGGAGGTGGATATGTATATATGGGCCTGTCTGTCAGGATGTCGACATTGTCAGTCAGGTACAGTTGGCCCTGACACAGGCAATATATGGGTGTACATTGCTATTTATGACATAGCTGAAAGAGGTGTCATGATTCATCTGGACTCCTTCTCAGCTACTCTTTACAAAACACCAACGAACCTGAGCACTAATCCCTGTTATACTCTTTTACACACTTAACACCCTACTGATCCTTTGTGATCAGGCTACAGAGTATGTCATCATAATATCCTGGCATGTCCAGGGGTCAGTTTCGTGTGTACTCTCCAGTCCAGCTGGTGAATATTGTGATGTTGACACAATGTCACATCTGCTTCATGTACACAGACAACCCTCGCCCCTCCCGACAAACTCAGATATATGTGTTAGATGCACCTATAAAGACATACAGGGTGCTGAACTCTCTTGACCCATGACTGGCACAGTCTATCAGATGGTGAAGGTAACCACACACACCACATATCAGTCTCACATATCCACTAGCGACAGCACTCAAACCACATTATCACACATAGACATACTCAGATGCTGTAAATGAACTCTGCCTAAGCAGCAGAGACCTCCAAAGCAGACACACACACAACTGCTACCCCACTACAATACCCACATATCACATAGTTTGCAATGTCAGTGTGCCACACAGTCACTGCCCTTCGGGCTAAACAACACACCTAATACACTTGTAATAGGCGACACTTATTGACAGACATACTGACGTACCACTCACCAGCCCAAACAAGGGAATAGTCACTTTGGGCTGTCTGTCGGGTGCCAGGATCTGCCACATAACACACACAGTCAGGTCACTCCAAAGCAAGTACAGGACTGGAACCATCATTGTCCATGCTGGTGCATAAAACCTCAGACGTTACTCCATGGACCACATGACATGATACATGGAGGAACACTCTGATCAGGAAGCCCAGGCCAGTATGACCCTGACCTTGTCTAGCATCTTACTCCCACCAATTATGATGTCACAGTATACAGACAAACATATCACGTTTCACAGTTGGCTAACAGATTGGTGTCATTCATTGGGGATACAGTGTCTGTCAGCCTGTGGTGACATGCTCGACATGCCACGTAGCTTCACTATGGACAGCTTGCACCTGTCACCCTTGGATTTCGAATGCTGGCTAAGGCTCTTGCTACCACCATAGTGGCTTTTTTAAGCAGGGCTCAAAAGACAAACCCACCTCCATAGACATTACAGGTTAAATGAAACTAAGGGTAATGCTGCTCAACACCAGATGTGTTACCCTCATATTGCGGCCACTCAGGACTCTCCTCAGTATGGAGGATAACGATATCTGTGCACTAACAGATGCCTGGTTCAGGCTCACTTATGCACACCAGCACTACCAGGTTATGTTTCATACCATGCTTTCTGACCACAGGACTTGGAACAGACAACACAACTAGGGGGAGTATCCATATACATCACAGATACACACACCTCCAGGTTAGTAGCACTGCACAAAGCATCACAGACCATACATATACAACTATCATTGTGCAAAACTGCCTTTCAGTTTGTTGCCTGCTACAGACCACCCTCCCAAACTCGGGAACCACACTCGGCTTTCATGGGAACTATGGAGAATATGAAGGTCTCCACAAACACCATTATATCGGGTGACTTCAAATACACAAATATTGAATGGGGATACTACTCAAGCCCCAACACCCTCACCCAACAGTCGCTACAATTTGTAGACTCTTATGCTATGGCACAACCAGTCAGCACAGCCACAAGGGGGAATACATATTGGACCTGATCATCACCAACATGGGGACTCTATGTTCCACACCAGCAATACACCCCTCATTGGTAAGGCCACTGGACATACATATACCCTCCATACACCCATCCTGGGTAATGTTGGTGAACTTCTCATGAGCCAATGTCTCACTTCACCAAAGCAAGGTGGTATCCTTCAGAGACCCTGAGACAGTGGCATATACTGCTCAGACTGCTGAATCCTTTACATACACATTCTATGGACACCTAGTGGACTGCATGGATTGTGCTATCCCAAATAACAACAGGACTCACTCCTCCAATGGCAGGGGACCTGTCTGGTAGACCCCAGCCATTAATAATCTGTACAACATCAGGAGGAAGCTGCTACATGATAGAGCACAATCCCAGATGGGGAAGGCATCTGTGATCTGTACAAGCAGACAGCTACGATCACTCATGAACATTTCTAAGGGCCGCTTCTACCAGACAATTGCACCAGACATGTAGGACTATCACACGGCCTTCTTCAGTTATGTCAGGAACCTGGGTGGGCACTCACTGATATGCTGTGAGTTACTGCATACTGACTAAACTTACCCTGAACCCACTGGCATTGCCAACGTCCTGGCAAACAGGTTCAGTGCAGATGTCTCCCCCCCCATCCCCCCTAAGGAGCAACTATCCATCCCAACAGAGTGTAACCTCCCTGACATCACACAGCAACAGGTGAGTGCTGCCCTTCCCAAAGCGTACATCACAGCATCAATGGGACCAGACGGTGTCTCAGCCTGCATCTTACACGAGCTTCATGACAGACGTAACCCTCACATTACACCATTGTTCAATATCGGAGTTACTACAGGATATGTACCCAAGGAATGGCGTACAGTGACAGTGGTCCCACTCCACAGAGTTGGTGCCACAATGGACCACAGACAATATTGCCCTATAAGCCTAACTAGCCTGTTCTGAAAAGCTATGGAGCGTATTGTCATGGGACTCATACACATAGACACTGGGAACCTACAGACACTGTGTCCTACACATTTCAGTGTAGTTGTGGGCAGATCTTGCCTCTTGAACCTGTTTGTATTCTTTAAATGGTTAACAGGTCCATCAGCATAGGGACGGTTGTCCACACAGCCTACCTGAACCTTGCAAAACCCTTCAACACAATAACCCACTGGGCCATTATGCATAGGCTCACCAGCGTCGATATGGACACATATCTCACACAATGGATTGCTACCTGGATCAGGGATAACACCCACATGGTCAGAATTGCAAGTGCCATATCTGACTATACACCAGTTACACGTGGCATCCCACACGGCTCAGTCCTGGTACCTCTCTTGTGCAGTATATATATTTGTCTGACATACAGGCTACCACAGGGGGAATATGGCTGACCATGTTCGCACTTGACTGCAAACTGGGTGCCATAATCAACTCTCCAGCTGCCGCATGCATACTCAAACAGAGTCTCTCAGAGATGGATGACTGGTGCCTGAGCCATGGCCTACAGCTAAATGCCATTAGTTGCATAGTCATCCCCTTTGGGAATAACAACATGCCCACACATTACCACATAGGTAGTACTCCATTACATACGGTAGAAGTTGTTAGGGTTTGGGGACATGACTTGTTCGTACTGTCACCTTTGACAATCACGTTGCCAAAGTGGTTGGACAGACCTTCTATATAGGCCACCTTATCCCATATGGTTTCACATCTAGATCGAGTGAGGTCATTATGCCCCTATACTCATCACAACCATGCTTGATTACAATGCCACATTTGGGAGGTACCTTACCCAACACCTGCAGCAACTGTACTGGCCATAGAAGTTCCTCACCAAGCAGATCTAGGGACTCACACGGATGCCCTGCACAGTGTGGATGCAGCAACTCCAGCTCTACTCAGTCGCTTACCACCTACTCGGATATGATGTGTGCCTGCTGTTTACAGATATACCCAACCCAGAATTAGTGGACATGCTCCACTTCAGGATATCTGATTCCCTTGGAGCTACACACTCCAGGGACATATACCTCAGCACAGATGTTAATAGGACATGGGATAGATTCTTATCCCAGAGGCTCCACTCACTCCGGATTGTAATCCCAGTTTCACATAGGCAGAGCCACCCACTGACCACCTACAGGAGACATCTTGACGACTGTATGGGTGATCGTATGTTTACCCCTGGGATATCTTCTGTGTCCCTGCTAGACAGAGGCACACTAGCCTAAACATACATGGGCTATCTTGTGTGACCTACTATTCACATGCACAGTGTAGTAATCTGACAGGGTTGTGAATGCCAAACACACTCTGGCTAGGCTTGTACATGCCCTAGGGCAGATAGCCTAGTATCGACCTCTGAACCTATGCTAATGTTCGGGATGCACAATGTTTATTGCTAATACTGTTTGAAGGTCTTTATCGTCTTTGCTTTACCAGTTTCTATGAACAACTTAGGTATCTGCAGAACATATTTGATTATGACAGGGTTCCACTATATTATATATGTGTCTGTTGTCATATAACTGTGTGCACAGGGCAGATTGCTGGATAGTGAGAGGTTCCTGGGTTAACACATGCAACTGCCAGATATGTGTGGCCCACTGCTGTACTCAGACATGGCCTAAGTGTGTGAGCATGCCCAGTTCAGGCTTTCTGTGTTTTGTTGCCTGACATTTGTCTCATTTATTCAAGTGTGTGAGCATGCCCAGGGTGACCTTTCAGTATGTTGCTGAGGTCCACTACATTTGTTGATGTGTGTGAACATGACCAATATTAACATTTATACGGTGTGTGTTGGAAGTCAGGTTCTGTTCTTACTGCAGGGCTCACGTTTGTGTCATAACTCGGCAGGGATTATGCTGTGCCTGCAGGGTTCCCATGAGATACTTTGCATAGACTTATCAACATTCCTTCATACAGGCTGACCACTGCAATACTGTCATGGTTTAGTGGTTCAGTACTTTAACTATAGTGCACAGTATCCTGTGTGCGAGGCCCATCACTGCTTTATATTTTCATACTGAGCAGACCAGACTGCTTAAGGGCCAGTTAAGCAAATATGAGCATGTTGGCTTTTGTTCAGCTATGCCCTACTTAGACCAGGCTTGTCCGACATTGCTCAGTATTCACCAACATTGCTGGACGTTGACCAATATTACTCAACATTGGCCACAGTTGTGCTAGTTGGTGTGTGCAATTTTGTTTGCATATACTACATGGTGGTAAATGCTGTTTAGCACTGCTTTATATTGCTTAACACATGGCAATCATGCCTCAGGTGGTGTTGCAGGGCTGTCTATGTCAGATGCACATACTACACTCTCTGTACATGTTTGAAAGCAGGTAGTGTCAACCTAGGCATCCCTTTTACTATATGTGCAAGTCAGAGTGAGGTATCATTTCCAGAGTTCCTACTGAGCCAGTGTATGTGCTATGCGTTGCCTCTTTGCCAAGGCCAAAGCATACTGGGCACGCCTCCTTCTGCCTATTGGGGCAGGCTCAGGTTGTTCCTCCACCGAGTCACGCTCTGCCTGTGATGGCTTTGGCAATGGTGGGGGGCTTTTTGGCCCAGGCCTATGCTGGTCCTGCTGCAGCTGTTTTCACAGGATCATATTATGTAGCATAGCGCATACCATGACAATTTGGGTACATGTAGTTGGTGAGTACTGCAAGGCTCCACCAGATGTGTCCAGGCACCGGAACCGTGACTTGAGCAGCCCAAACACACGCTTGATTACATTACGTGTTTGTGCGTGTGCCTCATTATGGCGTTCCTGTTCAGGTGTGTGTGCGTTTCTGAAGGGTGTCATCAGCCACGGCTCCAGTGCATAGCCAGCATCCCCCACTAGGTGACCATGTGGGATGTTCCCATTGGCAAATGTCTGGTACAGCTGCGTCAGATGCCAGATATGGGAATCATGGTAGCTTCCAGGGTAGCCAACACACACATTCAGCATTATGCCCTGGGCATCACACATGACCTTGCAGTTGATGGAGGGGAAGCCCTTGCGGATGAAGTAGACCCTACCCTGCTCGCTGGCTGGTGTTTTGATGCATATGTGCATGCAGTCTATTACACCCACTACCTCAGGGTATTCCGCTATTTGCTGGAAGAGATGCATATTGCTGGCCAATACCTCACGGGAATTGGGGAAATATACATGATCACCGACATGTGCTGACATGGCATCCAGGAACTAGTGCAGTACCCTGGATGATGATGCCTGTGATATCCCCATCATACCACCGGTTGGTCTCTGGGAGGTACCTGTTGCTAATATTCTTAGGCCAACACATACCTTGGTTTCCCCTGGGATAGGTTCCCCTCTGTTGGTTCTGTGTGTAAGACGTGGCCTGCACAGCTCAACAATTTGCTGCAGGAGGTCTCTGTCCACTCTATAGCACTCCACTATCTCATGTAGCCCCTGGTAGTTTACCCTGGGCCTGTACACTCTTCTCCGTCTCCTCACCATGGGTTGTCCAGCAGCATTTCCATTGTCACCACCCTCAGCATGTTGCATATGTCACCTTATAACAGCAATGGCAGCCCCTAACATTTCTTTGTCTCAGTAAAGCTTTTTCAGTTTTCACTTCTATTAGCTTACTGCAGTGTCTGCTGTGAGAAATATAATGGACTGTTGTTTGCAGACTTTTAAGTGCTAGGTTGGGCTGGGCTAGTGTACTGCCTGTGTAATTGCCTGATTCTGATTGTTTTCACCTGCTAGCTCTGCTAGTACTCCCTGGTAGCTTCCTACTATTTGTTGTGCTTCCTTTTTCCTTTCTGTTTCCTCGGGGGCAGCGCCATGCACACAAGCGCAAACACGCACACAGCAGCTCACATGCGCGCACACATGCTTACATGGACTAAAACTTGCTTACTCGTGTTAAAACACATGCACACCAGTGCAAACGCACTTGCAACTCTTTAAATAGCCTTATACATGCTTACTCTTGCTTAAACGCGCGCACTCACGCTTACACGTGCGCACTCTGTCTTACTCGGGTTTACAGGCGCGCACACTCGTGCATACCTGCTCAGCAAGAAACTTTGGTGTTATCCACAGCATACACCTTCCATTTCTTGCCTTTACCTAGCCTACCTGCTGACACACCTCTTTCCATGATGTGTAAATGACAGCTGACACATACCACTCTGCTCCAATGAGCTTCACTTCTTTCATACATACCCCACTCGTGATGTCACCTATCTTCTACTCTGTTACTCCCCTTATCCTAATCCTACACTCTACTGACTGTGGTCATTTGCTATGTAAACTTATGATTCACTATCCTAACCCTCCTTTGCATAGGATTGCCTACTAATGCTTGGTTACATCTCTTAGATTGACCTTCCCCCTTAGCAACCTCTACTCGGTGGCCATGTTGTCTTCAGCCTGCCATTCCCTTGCATTGTACATTAACAATTTAAATAAGATCCACATTTGGGGGTTTTAATTTTTAGTTTTCTGGTTTTTAGTGCGCAGCCCGTTTGCGCTGCGCTGCGCTAAGCTTAAACATCAGAAATCGGAGAAAAAA